>NW_024966232.1:40745-46559 GCF_019238085.1 Lagopus leucura
TCTTATTCTTCTTATTCTTCTTATTCTTCTTATTCTTCTTATTCTTCTTATTCTTCTTATTCTTCTTATTCTTCTTATTCTTCCCAGGTCATGTGTGAACATCACTCATAGCATGGGGAGGTCAGCTCCTCTGGTCCTGCAGGCAAACTCCTCTGACAGAAGTGTGTCGCCCAACTCTGATAATGCAGTGCTTTACCTTCATAGCTCCCTGTACCTCATGTTTTCATTGTGGTGTGCTTTTCCTCTGAGTCTGCAAATCTCTCATTTAGGTAGCTGTAGACTCTGCCCCTCTGGTCTGAAGATTTAACTGCTCTGAAGTGCTGTGGATTTGAAAGCTGCAGTGTGTTTTGGCCTCCGGTTCCATCTCATTGCTGATGAAAAGTGTTTGTATACATTTGTTAAGTTAGCCTAAAAGTGCCTTTAAGTGAAGGAAATGTCAGTGGTTGCTAAAACCAATTTTAGATTGGACTGGATTGGCTTCTGCATGTTCTCGTCACTCACTGGCCAGGGAGCATCCATGATGTGCACCTTACAATGGTGGCTCAAGTTCAGGCTGAATAACCTCACTCTTAGGTAGGGATTGCAGACAGGAGAAGAAAGTTCTGCTCTTGGCTGTGTTAGTTGATGCCTTTTAATGCAAAATATTGAAACTATTCCCTTTACTGCCATTTGAGATAGCTTCCTCAGTTTCTTGAAGCTGTCCAGGTAAAAAGCCACATAGCTGCAGAAGTGAGCAGTGCCTCTGGCGCTAGGTTAGGAGGGTAGTAGTAAAAGGTGCAAAATCTCATAGGCACTGTTCTTAGGCTTTGTCTGTAATTTCTTTTTTTTTTTTTTTAACCTTTCATTGAAATAAAACAAAGTAGGTGGTGTTTGTTAGCTTTCAGAGAGGTAATACTTCATAAATAAGCAAATGTACCCCTGAGACTGCTGTAAAGGAAATTCTCTCTCAATCAGATGCAGTGATGGAAGGAGGGGAAGGACATTCTATGCACAAAGTTTTCCCCTCAAGTGACGGGCATTTCCATCTCAAACGTAGCACTTTCCAACATTTCTTAGAAACACTGTTAACCACTTCTTCTGTAAAATAGACAAGATTGCCCTATTGCAGCAGACAACTGAAAGTGGTGCAGCTGATCCCCAGCACACCCCTTTGTCCTCCTGAATGTTGCTCTCTGTTCAACAAGTGCAGTGAGGTTGTTGGGTATTTCCTAGATTGTTTTCATCTTCTGTAACCCCAGTTTTCTGCTTTCTAAGGTGTGTTCAAAGCTCTTGCTTCTGAAGGCTGATACATTTGCAGTATCTTGTGTCTGAGGTCCTTGTGTGTTGCAGGGAGTTACGAGTGTTCCAGAACCGTTGTTAAACAAGGCATCGTCCAGGCAGTGTAAATGAGACCAGGGCGTCCCAGTGACTTATCAGTGTTCTCACTCTTTCAGCCTGTTTTTTTCAGTGAGGTTGGTTCTGTTTGTGCTGATCAGTTGAATTCTGTTGAGAGGAATCTGATCTAAAATGCCTTTCAGGGCTCAGTCCAGAGCACTTGTGAGCTAGAGTTGATTGTTCTGAAAAACTTCAAAGGCTGGGCAAGGGCCTAGTAAGCTTTGGTCTGTCATTTCTTAACCTACTGTGATGTTCTGAATCTCCAGTTGCTGGAGTAGCTGTAACTTACGAGTGTAATGTTCAAATGTGCCACAACAGACTGTCTTACTCTTCTGTGGACCATTCCTTTCTTACTTACCCCAGGCTGACTCTGAGTAGCTAATGCTACTTAGTTGATGAGTAGCAAGCAGCCAGTGCAGTTGTGTTTGGAGTATACTTGGGAGTATCCCCGTTTTCGAGACTTGCCAGCTGATTTTTGGCACTGTTGCTTTGCTGTGAGTGTTGTTGCAATAAGAGGTTTCAACTTTTTTTAGGTTTTTCATAGACTCTAGAATGGCCTGGGTAGAAAAGGACCACAATGCTCATCTGGTTCCAACCCCCTGCTGTGTGTGCAGGTCACCAACCAGCAGCCCAGGCTGCCCAGAGCCACATCCAGCCTGGCCTGGAATGCCTGCAGGGATGGGGCATCCACAGCCTCCTTGGGCAACCTGTTCCAGTGCCTCACCACCCTCTGGGTGAAGAACTTCCTCCTAATATCCAACCTAAACCTCCCCTGTCTCAGTTTAAAACCATTCCCCCTTGTCCTTTCACTATTCACCCATCTAAACAGTCTTTCCCCTTCCTGTTTATACGCTCCCTTCAAGTACTGGAAGGTCACAATGAGGTCTCCTTGGAGCCTTCTCTAAGCCAAACAAGCCCAGTTCCCTCAACCTTTCCTCACAGCAGAGCTGCTCCAGCCCTTTGCTCATCTTAGTGCCCTCCTCTGGACCCGCTCCAAGAGCTCCATGTCCTTCCTGTGCTGGGGGCTCCAGGCCTGGACGCAGCGCTGCAGTTGGGCCTCACAAGGGCTGAGCAGAGGTGGACGATCACCTCCCTCTCCTGCTGGCCACCCCTGTTTTAATGCAGCCCAGAACACAGTTGGCCTAATAGGCTGCAGGTGCAAACTGCTGCCTCATGTCCAGATTATCATCCACCAGGACCCCCAAGGGCTTCTCCTCAGGGCTGCTCTCGAGGAGATCTTCCACCACTTTGTAGAAACACCTGGGATTGCCCTGGCCCAAGCGCAGCACCTTGCATCTGGCCTTATTAGGTTTTCACGGGCCCACTTCTCCAGCCTGTCCAGGTCCCTCTGGATGCTTCCCTTCCTTCCAGTGTGTCGACTGCACTGCTCAGCTTGGTGTCTTCCACAAACTTGCTGAGGGTGCACTCAGTGCCATCATCTGTGTCATTGATGAAGATGTTGAAGAGCACCGAGACCAACCCCTGAGTGACACCACTTGTGACCAGCCTCCACCCTGACACAGAGCCATTGATCACAACCTTTTGACTGTGTCTACTCAACCAATTCCTAGTCCATCGAACAGTCTGTCCTTTAAATCCACACCTCTCCAATTTAGAGAGAAGGATGTGGTGAGGGACCACCATGTCAAAGGCTTTGCAGAAGTCCAGTTAGATGACATCCATCATCCTTCCCCCGTCCACGGATGCTGTCACTCCATCATAGAACGCCACCAGATTGGTCAGGCAAGATCTGCCCTTGAAGCCATGCTGGGTTTTGGTGCTTTCCTTTCACGTGCTTGATACATGCAACATGAAAGGTATTCTCTGGGGAGAGGAAAAAAAAAAAGTCCTAAACTTTGAGTGTTAATATTGTACATGCTAGATTTTGCTATCTTTGAAGAAAGGGAAGTGGAAACCCTGAAGACTGTTCTACAGTTTTCTTTGAAATATCTCTTTAGTTTGTTTTTATTCATCTTGAGTGAGTAGTTTCCCAGCTTACATGAGGTTTATGAGTTAATTATGGTGAGGCAGGAGTTTTCTGTTGTTCAGAGACTGAGCCATGTTTCTGTTCCATGTCATAATTGCACTGAGTACCTTCTCCATATGCAGCTTTATGTGTACTGTTGATGCATTTTTTAGTTTCTTGCCTCTACACTGAATTAAAAGAAGCAAGTAGGAGAATGAGATAGGTGTTTGGACCATCAGCAGACATTCATCAAACCACCTAGGGAACTGCTGGGTTCAGAGGCAGGCAGCAGGATACAACACATTCAGCAGTTACCTCGGTCTTCAGCAACCATATTACTGACAATGACACGAGCTAAGTTGATTGATTTCAATTTGCAGTATGCCTAAGGGAGAAATTCACTTTCAGGGTGGTATATGGGAGTAGTCCCGTATCTCTTTATTTGCTGATGGCTGATCTGTTTCTTTGTGTGTTGCAGGACCTGTCTGGTTCAATAGATGATCTACCCATGGGTACAGAAGGAGCCCTGAGCCCTGGAGTAAGCACATCAGGGATTTCCAGCAGTCAAGGAGAGCAGAGTAACCCAGCTCAGTCTCCTTTCTCTCCACATACCTCTCCTCACCTGCCAGGCATCAGAGGACCTTCCCCATCCCCTGTTGGTTCTCCAGCTAGTGTTGCTCAGTCCCGCTCTGGTCCACTTTCACCTGCTGCAGTACCAGGTAACGCTGCTTGGCACCTAGTGATCTTTTGGTTCAATTCTCTCCTGCACGTAGAGACAGAATTAAGATGGTCAGCAGGAAGAAACTGGCCAGTGTCAATATTATGTGGCTATTAAGAGCTTGTGATCTCTTTTTTTTTTCCTTTTTTTTTTTTTCCCTTTGCAATGCCTGTAACATATACTGAATGCAGTCACATGAATGGGATAGCTGACAAACCAGCATTGTCATTTTCTTGGGTTAGTGTGGCTGATCTTGCTCTTGTTTTTCTTCACTGTGGCCAAAATGCCCTTGTGAAACTGTTTGTAGTTCTGGTTTTTAACGCTCTTGCATCCTTGATTTTGTGATAAGCAATTCTTGTGATTAACCACTCTCCTTTTTGTGGTGCAGGCAATCAGATGCCACCACGACCACCCAGTGGCCAGTCAGACAGCATCATGCATCCTTCCATGAACCAGTCAAGCATAGTGCAAGATCGAGGTGTGTGGTTTGGGCTGTGGAAGTTCTAACGATACAAATCTGTTTATAAAGCTAGATAATGTAGCTAAAAATTACCTGTCCTGGTAACATGAATTCTGTGGTGAATAGCATCTAAAGGCTGTGCCAACATTTTAAACTGCAAGTGTTTCAGCTCCTGGCACCACATTCAGCTGTGTCAGTGGTCCTTTGGCCTCTGAATGTTAGATGCAAGTTTGTTGTTTGGCTTGTGAGATGTTTCCTCTGGCTTTTCCAAGGCTTTTCTACAAATGTTAGTTGCCCAAATTCTGTGACCTTAAGCTTCAAAATGAGGGGTGGTCATAACAATATTGGTTGGCATTTCCTTATATGAGAATAGGGGAAAATGAATGTATAATGTCAGTCTGAAAGTATGTAGATGTCACTCAGAGAAAACAAGCAAGCAAACAAAAAAACACTCTGAAAATGACAGATAATCCTCAGAATTTGCCAATTTACTGTCAGTTCCTGTAATGCTAAGTTCTTTTTTTTTTCCTTGGTTAAAACAGGAAATTAAGTATGTTCTTAGTGGCTAGGATTACTAGCAACGACTGTAAAATGTGCGTCAGTTGGTGCTGGCAGGGTTCTGTTAGTGGCTCCTGTGGACTGTTGTTGCTTGAGACACGTGTCCAGTGGCACCTCTGAGTAATTTGCTCACTGGGTGCTCCTCTCCCCGGGTAACCAGGTTATTTGCAGAGGAATCCTCAGATGCCCCAGTACAGCTCTCCCCAGCCCGGCTCAGCCTTATCTCCCCGTCAGTCTTCTGGAGGACAGATGCACGCTGGAATGGGGCCATACCAGCAGAACTCCATGGGAAGCTACGGACCCCAGGCCGGGCAGTACGGACCTCAAGGTGAGGCATGGGGAGCTTCTCGAGGGGAAACTGAGCGCAGCAAGTGGGAAAGGCCTCTGTCAGTGGCAACATCTTGTCTTTGGAGAACGTGTTTTGAGTTGTCTGCTCTTAATGCGTGGGTGATGCAAAAGAGTCCACTCCTTATGAGGTGGAACAGCTTGTACTTTGAGTATTATGCTGAGATTCATGGCAGATGTTATTTGAATGCTAGTTGTAAATGAAGGATCCCTCCTTCTCTCTTTGAAAGATACAGGCAACACCTCCAGTGTGTTAGAGAAGAGCCAGATAACTTCAGAGGGGAAGAGAGCTGTGTGTTACATGTTTTGGAAAGGGTTGAGTGAGTTTATTTACATCTCGTCCTGGACCTGATAACGTGAATTCTGTGGTGAGATAGCATCTGCAGGCTGTGC
>NW_024966232.1:46569-59888 GCF_019238085.1 Lagopus leucura
GAGTAAATGTCTGTTTCTTCCTCGTCTTTTCCAGGCCTCCTGGTTATCCCAACATGAACCAAGGAGGAATGATGGGTACTGGACCTCCTTACGGACAGGGACTTAACAGCATGGCTGGCATGATCAACCCCCAGGGCCCACCTTATCCCATGGGTGGAAATATGGCTAACAACTCAGCAGGTAAGCGGTGTGTCCCAGTGCCGAGTGCTGGGCGTTGGGTGACTTCATGGGTCTGGATTGGAAAGCAGTGTCATGAATTCTTGTAACTTCCTAGGGATGGCAGCAAGTCCTGAAATGATGGGTCTTGCGGATGTCAAATTAACTCCTGCAACTAAAATGAACAGTAAGACTGATGGGACCCCAAAAGCAGAATCCAAGTCGAAGGTAAAACTTTTTTTTTTTCTTAATATACACGTATGTATTTAATGACATGGTGTACGGATCCAGTGGGGAGTGCACCTCCCGAGAGAAACCCAAGGTGACTTGCCCTCTTCCGTGAGCAGGCTGGCCATTAGCGTGGCTGTTTGTGCAGCATGTGATGGTGCTGCTGTGTGCGAGCACGGTTTTAACTCAGCAGTGTGGCAGTGAGTGGGTACCCTCAGCTGGGATGTGTTGTTTTTAGGAGAGTGGCATATGCTGGCATCTCCTGTTAGGTGTGAGCAAGCTCTATGAGTGCTGTCCTCCCTTGTATCCCCCTGTAGGGATCAGTTTTTCCAAGTCTCCAAATGCAGTAGATAGCTAATGAGGCTGTAGATATCCTGAGATGTCCGGAGACCACAAAGATTCTTTGCTTGCTGTGGGTGAGTGCTCTGCTTTTAAGTGTTGTTTGAGAATTAATGAATTGATTAGATATTCTGTGTCTTGCCTTGACTGGCTGTTAACATATTTTCAGGAGGAAGACATGGTTTGTCTTTTTCTGTGCTTTATGGGTACAATCAGGTGAGAAAGTGTTGTGCTTTGTGATACTGTGTACTTGGCCTAACAGTGCTTTGGCAGCCAGGTTTACTAGCAGGAGCCATTAAAGCATTCATAGGAATACTGATGTTCTCTGGTCACAGTGACAGCAGCTCCCAGCATGGACTTAGGTTAGAGTCACATGCAGCACCTGTGGCCATGCTGGTTCTCTGGATGTTTATCTCCTTCAAGATATGCCCACAAAAGGCTGCTCATCAGCCATCTTCTTGTCTCTGGAGGCTGCTTATCTCTGGTTGCCTCTGGCCTTCAAGTCTTCAAACCAAAGATTTCTTGGATTTATCCATCTGTTGAAGTTGTCCAACAGCAAGCTTTTGACAAAGGTTCAGACTGTCTTAGACTTAGACTCTTGGAATTTCCTGCACTTGTTCATCTGTCAGAAACAGTCTCTAGCACTTACAAGCCACAGGACCTTGCTGACTTGAAATTTAGATTTGAAATGTATCTACACTGATTTGCTAGGATTCCTCATGGTGGTGAGCTGCAGTGGAAGAGAAAGGGCAAGGTCAGATGGTATCTCCTTCCCCACTCCCATGATCCACACATTTCTTTCTTCTCACACTTGAAGCAGAGAGCTGTCCTGGCACTTCTGATCCAGCCCTATCAAGTTCGCTTCTGAAAAACTCTACGCTTTCCCCATGCCTAATTGAAATGGAAATGGTCACTCTTCCATTCATACTAAAAAGGTACATTTTGATTATTTAACTCCAAAGTCAAACCCTCTTAATTTCTGGAATCAAGATTTCTTTACATGAAATAGTGTGAAAAATCCAATTCAAGTGCAGTTGAAATTGCTCAGAGGGTGCTTATCAGCAAAGGTGGAGAAAGAACTTTTTTCAGGATTGTAAGAGGGCCAAGCAGCATGCTGTTCCTTATTTGTCTTTTTTTCTTTTTCTTTCTGCTTAGGAACCAGACCAATGCCCCTCCTCCTATTTTGTGAAGCCAGCGGTCCCAAAAGCTGTTCTTTCTGTAGCCATGATGATGCCCTGTTGCTGTGTCTCCTTCTCTCTAATAGCTGGTGGCCAAACACCACACCCCAAGAAATCCTACTGTTCTTTAGATATGCACTTCCTCCTCCTAGAGAAAAGTAAAATCATAGATCATATTAAGATGTGCTATGCTTTCTGAGATGGGCTGAGTTGAGGAGGCAACAGAATCCTTACAAGTGACATTTTTTAAGTGAATTTTTAAAGTGTGGGATCACTGCAAGCTCACTCTATCTCAACAGGGTACTGTGTTGCCTGAAAAGAGCCTCCTGCAGCCAGGGATCAGATATTTGCCCTTTATCACTTTGTTGTTGTTGTTGTTGTTGTTGTCTATGAAGGTAACAAACCAAGGAAACTCATTTATTTTGTTGGCAGCTACCATCTGTTGAGTCTGTTGAGGAGGCTCACTCAATATCACATTTCAGAGGAAAAACAGGAATTTCATATAATTAAGTCAGTGGAGCTCAGTTCATACTCATACACATTCCTCTACACTGAATACACAGCAAAGAACATGTTGTCTAGAGGGTACTTTCTGAAGGTCTTTATTAAGATATTCTTTGTGGGAAAACCTGGTAATATAGCACTAAAATCACTGTGGTCTTGCTCCTCCTATTGTCTAGATTATGCCATTTTGAAAGTGCTGCAGACAAAGAAAAGGTTTTTTGCTTTCCCCACTTACCATATTGAAACTATATTTGCATGAGATCAAACCTCCTATGTTTCTGAGTCAGAGGTCTCTGCAATCTCTCAGAATTTCCTGCCTGCTATACAAGAGGTCATGACTGAGAAGTTAGGGGCATGTGAGCACAGAAATATAAGACCATAGCAAACCCCCAAACCCTCACCTAAATGTTGTCTTAACAAAAATAGTAATTTTTTAATAGCACTACAAATACAGAGCATTTGGGAAAATCGTTAACAACTATCTACAACAGTGAACTACAGTTGTTTTTACTGTGTGAGGTACTTAGCACCTGCATTTGCTTGTGCATGAGAGGCCACACTGCAGTGCTACAATTGAGCACACGTTTGCCCTATGTAACTCTGTCATGTAACGATGTTTTGTTTGTGAGCAAAGAACGTTTTGACAGCAGTATCTGCAGGGAAGTTTGACTCAGCCAGAAGTAAGTATGTAAGTATCTGTAGGGCTCTGCAGCATAGCTGTGACATCAGGGTTTGAGTTGCTACTAGTCAGCTAAGATAGTTTGGAGCCAGAGCTTCTGCACACTGTAATGCAGAGTATTCTCTTAAATCCTCTTTAGTCTCTTCTGCAGTTGTTTCCTCATTTGCTCTGACAGAACTGTGTGCACAGAGTCAGTCACTGCTGGGAACAGTGCATGTCCCAGGATGTGTTGTTTTCTGAGCTGTGAGGAGTCCAGTGTGAACCTGCATCAAACCCACACTAAGGGCTTTCTCCCCATAAGGATTATATTATTGCAGTTGTCTTATATATATTATATTAGTTTAGCAAAAAGGAATTAATATGTGATAGTTCTAAATTTTTCCAGCTCAGCTTTTCTTGGTGTGTGAACAGTCTTGTTTTTCTAAACAATCTCCACTTCGTTGAAGCACTGAAGTCACAATTGGCTGCTTTTGTCTTTTCATCCACCAGGCGCAGGTACTTGCTCTTGGGTTTCATATGAATTGTTGCTCATTATGGCATAACAAGTCACACTGGGTAGAAGCAGCAAAAAGTTTGGTGAAAGGGACACTGTGATGAAAGTGAAGGAGAAATAAAGGGGAGGAGGCAGGTGGGTGGTATGACCACTATAGACATGACCAGTCATGCTCAGAGGGACATTAAAATACATCAGTGAGTTCTTTGACAAGAGTGAGTATGTGTGTCAGTGTATTGCATGTGTATGTCTCAACTATTTAAATGCAGAACCAGAAATCTGGGAGCATGTGCTTGATTTGTCAAGTCGCCCAGTATGGATTGCAAGAATAAAGGAATGCCACCACTAACATCACAATGGAGTTGGAGAGTTTTCTTCCCAGATTTTTCTGATGACAGCACAAATAAAGGGAAGATGTTCTGCATCACAGTGAGTCAAGCAATTGGGATTAAATATCAACAACTCTGAGAGAGGAACTCACAACAACTCAAACTTGAGGGGCTGCACCGCTGCAGATGAGGGCTTCTTTACAGACTGATGATTCCAGATTTTCAGGTATGGTTGCGGAAGCAACAGAGTCCCCACATAGATAAAAAGATAAGCATTAGTGTACACCTAAACCTTCTTTTTTCCCTAGGTGGAACTGTGTAGATTCCAACTTTAAGCAGATGTAAGATGCAGACATCAACTTCTGCAGACTTAGATGTTTGTAGCCTCAACACAGATTCTTTGTATTTGTCATCGGTCTTACTCAAAGAAAGGAAATTAGAAGTATTTCCAACAACATAGTCAAATTCTTCTGTTCACTGTGGATTTTTTGTTTGTTTTAAAACTTTGTAGATCTTTTGTTGTTGTTGTTGTTGTTGTTTGCTGGTATTTAAAATGAGAGTGTGGCAACTCTACTCACCCTTACTGACTTGCCTTCTGCCCTCCCCACTTCCAGTTCAGCTGGGAGCTGAAGGGTTTTTCCTCTGCCAAGTTCCTGCACACAGTTTCCACATAACTGCTATAAAAGGAAAGGCAGTTTAGGAATCAAACATCTAGCAACAAAACCCTTTGTTTCCTCTGACTTTACAGGTGAATATTTTAAATAAAAGCCCCACTGGGAAAAACATACAGTTCCGTGCAGGATCACCAGCTGTCTCTGAGAAAGCTTTGCTTTAAAGGATCAGTCTTTCACTTGCAAGTCTTCTGCTTGAACTGCTTTTCAGCAAGCATTGGTGAGCCGAAATTGGTGAGTTGTACTGGCTGCCCATTGCATGTACTTTTCAAAAGATTTAGCAACCTCTGAACAGAGATCACACTGTTTTCCTCCTCCCTGTCCCTTTCCCTTACGATCGATGATCTCAGATGATCTGCTGTATATCATCTCCACAAGTCTTTGTCACTGCAGCTCGCTGTAAATTCCTGGCAGCAGAAAGCAGCGTTTTACTCTTTGACCCTGGATTTCTGTCAGTTCCTTGAGCCGTGTTCAAACCTAATCTCAGCCCTGGACATTATCATAGGGTCAGCTTTTAAACAGCTCCAGATTTCTACTGTCACGAACACCATCCTTAAGCAAGTTCAAGCAACCTGGAGATTTCATAAGTGCTGCTACTGATATTATGAGAGCAATTTTCAGAAGCGAGTCTCTGGACTCCATCACTCCATCTTATGACTCAGCCTCAGAATGCATACTGTAAGGGACAACAAGAAATTAAAGGGCCCATTTTAGTCATTGTTTATTGAAGGTCAGGTTGTTCTGCCAAAATTATCCAGAAGAGAATTGCTTTCTCACAGGTCAACGTGACATCTCAAACAAGTTTTCTCATACCAATCAGCTTGTAAGAGAGGCAAAAGGCAGTAAATGCCCCTTTCATTCAGACAGCTCTGTTGATGTTCCCAGGAGACTCATATGCTTTCTTTTGCTCTGGATCATCAAAGATGCAGAAATGGGTATTACATCAGTGGTCTTTATGTAGTAAACAAACAGAAAACAATTCTGACAGACTGGCATCCTGTTTGGCAGGTAGGGAGACACACTGTCAATCTGAGAAAGCAGTGAAAAGGAAACCAGAATTCCTAAGTTTCTGGTAAAATGACAACAGAACATTTGGTACCTAATAAATGATACTTGCAGGATACTTCCGTAGCTTCCTGTTAACAGAACAGTCTCCTTTGCAGGACCATTCTCTTCCACAGCACCACCATATTCCAGATTAGTTGAATCTGTGTCCAATGAGGAACTGAAGAGATATTTAGAGATCTTGATGGCTATGGAAGAGCCTAAGCTGACAGAAGGCACACAGACCCAAACAAGGCTCAGACTGCTGGAAAACCTCCTGCCAGCCAGGGTGAATGAATGACAGTGTGGAGAGCAAGCTGAGACGTCGTCCTCTGTGTCTTCATAATGGTAGGAACAATTCGTGGATCCATGTTGGCCAATTCGTCTACTGAGGAAGCAGTCAGCTTAGTTTTGTACCATGGGATATCACTTGTAATATCTTGTTTGACCTCTTGCTGTTCAAAAAGTGCACCCATGTGTTTGTACATCATTTACAAAAGCCGGTGTTGTCTGGTGCTGCCATAATATGTTGGGGTCCTAAGAGGAAAGAGCTAAATCTGCAAACATTTCTCATTGTTTACTGGAAATTAAATAGGCAGTCCCACAAACTACTGCCCTGCCACAGAATTACTTTCTTGGGAAAGTCAAGAGAATTAATACATCATGACATGAGCATACCTCATCTCATTTGATTCTCTATTTCTGGGGCAAAAAAAAAATGAGAACCAGTGGGGAAAGAAGAATACTAAAAGGCTCCTTCTGCTTGCTGAGAGAAGATGGTCAGAAGAATCAGCTGGTTTTCACTGAAGCTACGTGCTAAATAGTGTGTTTCCTATCTGCAGGTTCAATTCAGCACTGAAAGCTTAATTAGCATTGCTCAGCAACAGGGAAGCATTCAGATTCACAAGAATAGTTTTGGCTGAGGCTTCTAAGCACACTCTTTACAATGGTCTCCATGGCATTTTTAAGCTGCTTGCAACTGTTCACTGTTAGGCATTCTGATTCAAAGTGAAATTCTTCAACAACAGTGCCATCAACAGAAGTGATGTGCTTCTGAGCAAAACGGGCGTACAACAAACCTAAATGCATGGAACTTGGCTCAGATGTTACCTATAGCAAAAGCATTTCCCCAGAGTGAGAAGAGGGATACTCAGAAGCCAAACAGATTGTTCAACAGTTAATAGGAAGATACTGAAATATGTGAAATTGATAACTTAGGAGTTGTTTTGTTGGAGGAGGGATTCAGAAGCCAAAGCAAAGGAACTGCAAGGTGCCAGCTGAAGTTTCCTATTGATGGATATGTGCTGAACAGCCACCACAAACCCTTCCCATAATCTTATCAGCTACAAGGACTCAGAGGAATGCTACAAAAGTTGCTGGGTCAGGGAAATGCAGTTCTGTAGGAGACAGAAAGAACACATCCTGAGTTACACCAGGAGAGTTGAGGCAGGCTTCCCAAAATGTCATGCCACCAAATGTGCTTTGCTCTGTACTGGAATGTTGAAAAGCCCACAACCAAACAGTCCAAAAAGATAATGTTTGGTTATTACAGAGAAGTGCCAGGAGCCAGAAATAATACAACAAGCATATGAGAAATTAAACTCTTAAATAGCGTCAAACTGTATCCTCTGTGAGGTCTCTCTCTGCAGTTTTGTCTGAATCTTTGTACTTCCAAAACATGACAAATACTAAACTTATTCTTGAAGAGCAAAATTGAGTATCTGAGAGAAAATACAAAAATACTTTGAATCACCAGTTTCATTAACAGCATTGACCTAACTGCGTTGTATTATGGCATTAGGAAAAACTATTCATACTCAAATAGTGACTAAAAGTGTGTTTGCAGAGGAAAATAAATGCAAAATTTACAGTACTGATTTCTTTTATGCTTTCTTTAGAAAGCGTTTGTAAAGTTGAAGAGTCCTTACTGAATAAGAATACAGAAACATTATTGGATGAGGACCTGCAGACGATTGCAGTTACATGTGCTGCTCTGCATCCCACTTGTTCGTGTTACTTACAAATTTGCCTGTTAGTCTTCAAGCAAGAAAAGGAAAACAAAAACAAAGGAAAGAAATGGTGATTTGTGAAATATGTCACTATTCCATCATATCCACCACCATCAGAAATAATGCCTATTTGCACACATAAATCTGCCTAAAGCACTTGTAACTTTTCCTTTCTGAAAAAGGTAATACATTATTGCAGTAATACATATTACACGTGAATATTTATCAAAGGGAAATGATAGTATACCCATATTTAATTTTTAATCTGAGGTTTTGGATATTGCTAATTTTCCTGGCAGTATTAAGAAGAATAATTTTGTAATTCAGAACTGTAATGAACTGCAAATGAACTGCAAGTAAATAGAACTGAACTATCTTTTGCAAAGATGTGAGGAAGAATTGAGGGCATGCAGGCTGCATGTGGAACTACAGAAAGTCATCACATTCCATGTGTGTCAGACCTCCCTGCCTTGAGTTCTGCCGCCTGAGTTCACACCCTCTGAGGACAGAACTGCCTCTGCCTGCAGCCCTGGGATGTGACTGAGCTGCAGTCTCAGAAGTGTTGTTTTGTTTCACATTGCTTGCTCTACTGAGAAAGGTTTGGGCATTAACAGCTGCAAGGAAAAAAAGTTTTGAAAACTGAAACCAACTGTAGCCTGCAGCAAGAATGCTGGCCTCCATCTGCAGGGATTTGACAAGAGGCAGGAGTGCAGCAGAGAGGAGCATGGGCAGTTCCCCCAGCTGTTGGCAGATTCTCTTTTGCTCCCAGGAGAAGCACTGGGAGATGTCCTGCGTGTGTCTGCAGCACTCTGTGCCTGAAGGGTGTCCCCATGCCCTTCTCCAAGCCTGCTGCACTCAGGCTCACAACATGAAGCAACGTTGAGGACACAAGCTGGATTCCTCTTGAATAAAACAGAGCCAGAAAATGTTCTCCAGAATCATACCTCAAGCATTCTGGCTGTAAATTGGTGTTCAGATAGAAACCACTAAAGCGTCATACAACCACAGAATGATCTGTGTTTGAAGGGACCTTAAGGGCCGTCTGGTTCCAAGACCCTGTTGCAGGCAGGATTGTCATGACCAGCTGAGGCTGCCCAGGGCCCCATCCTTGAACACCTCCAAGGATGGGACATCTACAGCTTCTCCAGGCAGCCTGTGCCATGCTTCACCACCCTCTTAATAAAGAATTTCCTTCTGAAATCTGATACTTCGAGCAGCCCAGTCCTGAGCACCAGTGGGCTGTGCAGCGGCCTGGGAAGTTTTATACCCCAAAGAACCTGCGTTGCACAGACACAGACAGGCCCCCTTCACTATCTATTTAGCCAGTCCAATGCTTAGAACAAACTAAATTGCTACTGAAATGCATATACAGGGTGAACGTCAGGCCCTCAGCACCACAGGTTTTGCTCTACAGACTGGCTCCTATATTTGCTGATGGGAGCTCAACCTGCGATGCCATCAGCACCCCGAGCTGGCAGGTGCCAATTCCTTCTCTGTCCCCAGCTTCTCCACGGCCAGAAAACAAGCAGAACAGAGAGAGGGAACTGAGCTCTGCAGATCAAAGCAACCCAGACAGAGACAAATCAAGCAAATGGGATAAACCAGGATCACATGAAATAGACACTTATCACACGGCTCAAACAAATTCTCAGTCAATTTTAAAGGAAAAATACCTTGACAAAAATAGTAATAATTAAAAATAAACAAACAAACAAATAAATATATATAGGAGAGATTTAGGACTTGAGCCATACACCAGAAGACAGTGGTGACTGTGGCTCTGCTGGGCCCATTCCAGCTTCTTGTAGGAGTGTTCATGCAGGGCTGCCCCAAACCTGGTGATGAAAATGGAATTCTCTTTTTATTCTTCAAGGCCTCCATTTTCGCATCAAATTAAAAAAAACAACTACTGGCGGCAGAAGAGGTTTCAAGTTATCCTCCAGCAATCTATTCTGGCATCTAACTTATGCCTTGGATCATCTGCTGCTCTCACAAGGATCTGGGGTCTGAAAGTCCTACATGGCTGGCTCTCCGACATAGACACTACTGTGCATGCATTTTTGATGCAAGAGTTGGCAATTTGAGTAGAGCCCTTTGAAATTAATAAACCAGCAGAAAATTTCTGCTTGCATTTGCTGAAACAGCAGCTGTATGGACCTTCTACATCAGTCATTTGTTCACCAAAAAGCCCCTTAGTGGTAAAAGGAACAGCAACCTTGAAAATTACTGTAGCACCGGTCAGAGCATTGCTTGTTTTGGTGGTTGGTGCATCAAAGCCAATTCAGAGAAAACCATTTCTGGGGAACCCTTCCGGGTGTCTTGCAGCTAGGCAGCCAGGCAGCATCATTACTCAGTGCTGGAAAAGCTGCGTAGCTGCAGCTACAACTGAGTTTTGATCACACTCAATTCACCTGTCCATGTCTTCTTCACCACAGTGGATCGTAGAATCAGTGAATCACCTGAACATTTATCTGAATTTTTAATATATAGTTCTGGCATGGCATGAAAGGAAATCACTTTATTATTTTCCTTCTATAAAACTGGAAACTAAGGCACAGAATGTCATTATTTTGCCTAAAGTAACTCAAGGCAAACAGGGAACAGAGCCTCATTGCCAGAATGTGGCTTTGTCTGCTGGAGAACAGCTGTGCTCGGGTGTTCGGTACAGGCTAGAGGGCAGCTTCCCTTTTTCCAAGATTCTCACTTGAAATAGTGACATCTCAGAGCATACACAAACCCACATCAATGCATGTGCGACGCGTGGCACCAGCAGCAGTGTGCAAGACTCATTTCTTTTCCAGATCCATTGTTTGTGTGTTTCCAGTCTAAACTTTCAGTTCACATCCTCTGTTATCAAACACTGCCACACTGTCAATAATCTGACAGTACAGTGAGTTTTGTCAGAGGAATGGTTGGAAACAGGAAGCAAGGAGTTTCAGGACAGCTTCCAGTGTACCACCATTAAACCCAGCAGAGCTGTGCAGTGTGTCACCATTACGCCCACCAGAGCTGTGCCAATGTGCCACTATTAAAACCAGAAGAGCTGTGCAATATGCCACGATTAAACCCAGCAGAGCTCTGCCAATGTGTCTCCAGTTAGCCCAGTGGGGCTGTGCAATATGCCACCATTAAAGCCAGCAGGGCTGTGAACTGTGTCACCATTAAACCCAACAAAGCTGTGACATTCTGCCACCATAAAAACCAGCAGGGTGGCACAGCTCTGATGTGTTTTATGGTGACACAGTTCTGCTGGGCTTAATGGTGGCACACAGGCAAAGCGCTGCAGGGTTTTATGGTGACAAATTGGCACACCTTTGATGGCTTTAATGCTGACACATTGCACAGCTCGGCTGGGTTTAATGGTGACACACTGACACAGATCTGCTGGGTTTAGTGGCATATTTGCATAGCTCTGCTGGGTTTAATGGTGGCACAGATCTGCTGGGTTTAATGGTTGCACATCTCTGCTGGATTTAATGGTGTCACAGCTCTGCTGCTTTGAATGGTGGCACACAGGCACAGCTCTGCTGGGTTTCATGGTGGCGCATCAACATGCTTTAGGGATTTCCCGGGCCTGCTCTTTTGGATGTGTGGTACCCCTCCTTACCATCTGGGAAGCTGGTCACCCATCAGGGCAGGTGAGGCTGTTCCAGAGATATCCCTTAATTCCTAAAAGAATAGTTAATAGGTATCTCTGTCCTAGCCGGGTGCATTATACTAGACTCCCACACTGACATCCACTTTATTTCCTTGTCCCTTAATCCAGACCCGGGGTGTCTCAGCCGTGTCATTGCCAACTACAAGCTCCGTCCAGCCAAGCCCACCGCTACATACAGCAGCACCATTCCATCTCACCTGCCCTGCTCATCTGTCCTGGAGGGCCCAGAGCCATCCATCACACACAGCACACCAGACACAGGACCCTTCCCACCACGCCTCATTTATTCTGCTGCTGATGTAGCTCTGAAGACAAGCTAAACCTTCCAGCTCCTCTTGCTTATACCTCAGGCCGGATATATTCCTATAGAAACACGGGAAAAGTGCTGCGGTGTACGCAGCTCCAAGTGGAGCAGCCAGCTATCTTGGCAGCACACAGTGCCTCAAACTCTGGATGCCAATGTGAAAAACCAACAATGCTTAACAACCCTGCACATGGAGATCTGTAGGGCTGCTTGTTACCCTGGCAGCTCTGTCTGCTCGGCTGAGTTGGTTCCGGGTGGTGCAAAGGTGGCATGGCACAGGGGGCATTGCTTTCTGCCAGCAGGATACAGCTGCTGGCTGAACTGGCCAAGACGGAGCCCACCCTGTGTGCCTTCCCATCCACCCCGAGAATGGAAGTCCTCCTTCTCTGTGTACCCCATTCCACCACAACGAGGAAAGAAAACCATTTTGGCACCTGAAATGCTTCTGCTCCTGCAGCCTGGGCACTGCAGTCACAGCTCTGCAAAGGGTCATGTCCGCAACAGAAGGACTTTCCCCAAAGCAGGGGGAAAACAGGGAAATTCAGCGAGAGGAAAAAGAAGTCGTTTTCTAACTCTTGATGCAACTAAGCATGGTGTGTGCCAAAACATGAGGGGGCACTCAGCAATTAAAACGATTTTGCAGAGGGAGAGAGGGAAAACCTTCCTCTCAATGCTGCAAGGCCCTGCGGAGATGAGAAAATCAGACAAAACTGCAAAACGGAGAACTCCTTTTCAGGGGCGTTCCCCTAAAGGGAATGGGGAGACATAGGGCAGATGCAATGGGACAGGACTTAACTGGATGCAGTTTAGAAACAAATCACCTCAGCTCTTGCTTGGGCTGTTGCCCTTTGTTGCTGGGAATCCTGGGGATCCCAAACCTCCCAGCTGCTGGCTTTCCACCTGTATAATCAATAGATATTAAGATGTTATAATCACAATATAATTGTATAATCAATAGATATCAAGATGTTATAATCACAATATAATCAAGAGAGTTAGGCAAAGTAGACAACGATAACAAAAAGAGAATAAGTGGAAGAGCTTACCCTTCGGCTCAGCTCACCACAAAACACCAAGAGAGGTGATCTCCAAAAAAGATCCTTCCCCTCTGGTAGCCAGCTCTTCAATAGGTCTAGGAGGAATTGCCTTCACCTGTGCTCCTCTGGCTGACTCGTGGCTCACCTCAGGTGATTAATCAGAGGTTCAGGCTGTGACTCAGCAGTTCCCATACACCACCGTACATCCTCCCTTGGAGCCAAGCATGCCTTTCCCAGCAGCAAGCAGCAGGCTGGAGTCAGCACCAAAACCAAAACCTCCTTGCACCTTGCCCTGTCCTTCCTCCACACGTTGTCTCTTAGTTTCAGAAAATAGGGCAAGACCCCAGTGAAATGAAAGCTCTGGGACAAAACGGCTGCTTTATTCTCCTCCTCCCCTTTCCTTGTCTACACCCTGCAGAAAGGCCATTTGCCAAGCAAGGGACGCAATTACCAGGTGTCTGAGGGGCAGAGCAAACCAAGCTCAATTTCAAAGGCTTGTTTCTTTCACATTACTTCCCTGAGGTCCGATACCATCATAGAATCATAGAATCATATAAAGGCCTGGGTTGAAAAGGACCACAGTGATCATCTAGTTTCAACCCCCCTGCTACGTATAGGGTCACCAACCAGGCTACCACCAGTACAGGCGGCCCAGAGCCACATCCAGCCTGGCCTTGAATGCTTCTGGGG
>NW_024966233.1:0-40292 GCF_019238085.1 Lagopus leucura
GGAGGACATTGTGGCTGAAGCTGAAGCTGATGTGGAGATCCGACGTGTGACCTGGAAAAGTGACAGAGAGGAGGAGGCCAGGAGACCACAAGAATCAGCCAGGTTCCAGAGGATACAAGAGGACATTGTAGCTGAAGCTGAAGCTGATGTAGAAATCCGCCATGTTTCCAGAGAACGGTTGCATGAAGAAAAGGACAGGAGACCACGTAAATTGGTGACGAATGCAAGGACTCAAGAGGGAACTGTGGCTGCAGGTGAAGCGGGGATCTGCCATGAAGTGGCAGAGCAAAGAGATCGCCTCTATAATCTTGAGGATCCTGTGGAGGAGAGGAGGACTGTACAGGCACAAGTGAGGGAAGAGGCCATTGTAAAGGAAAGGAGACTTGATCGTCAGCAGGACCTGGAAGTAGAGCAAAATAGGTTCCCAGCACACGATGATCAGGGAAGAAGGCAGGACAGAAGCCTCTACCAAACTGTGGACATTGATAGCAGAGACCTCGTCCCCCGTGGAGAAGTGCCATCTGTCAGTGATGTGAGGGTCCGCTATATTCCCTCTGACCCTGATGTACGCCCAGAGGTACAGACTGTCCCTGAGCCCTGTGAGCCTCAGACCATTGCATATTTGATCCATGTTATCCAGAATCAGAATGATCCCGAAGCTACCACTTATGAGATCATCCGTCAGCAGTCCGATGACTCAGAGCAGCCTGTCTATGTAAGGAAATGCTATGTTTCACCACAGCCACCAGCTGGGCCGTGCAAAGACAGTAGTGTCCTGGAGCCTGAACCACGGCATCTGCCATCTTCCAGTTCCCAGGAAAATGCAAGGGAGCTCAAGGAGCCTAGGAAAGGTGAGACTCGGGAAAGGTCTGCAATAGCAGTAAAGGAGAGGGCTCAGCAGGCTTCTGCCCCTGAGCTGGAAGGCTTGAAGGGTGACACCAGCCAGTCCAAGCCCAGGGAAGACAGGAGGGACCACCAAAGTCCCCGGCTCCATGATGTGGAAAAGAAGAATCATCAGCCAGAGGGTGATGGACCAAAAGCCACTGGAGAGGAAGTCTCACAGGAAGATGATTCCCAAGGAAACAAAAACAGGGAGGCCAAGAGCCAACCACCTCCATCCCGGAATCCAGAGCTGCAGGAAGCTCAGAAGCAGGGCCAGCGAGCTGCAGAAGAGCCACGTCACCAAAAGGACGATGCTGGCTGCTGCCACAAGGATGCAGAGCTCCCCTCACCAGAGAGGAGCCGCCAGACACGAGAAGAGGAAAACAGCAAAAGGAGCTCCCAGCAAGAAGTTACCACTCATCCTCAACGTGAGGAGGAACACAGTCCCAAGGCCCCACAAGAACCAAGCCGTCCTACGAGGGATGAAGCCAAGGCACCCTGAGGGGTCATCCCCTCTGTAGCACCCACGGGGCTCCTCTGAGCATCTTCTGCCCTACACTTAGGATGTGACCACATGGTGACATAGAAGTGCTCGACACAAAGGGGTGCTCTGCAAGGTGGTGAGAAGCTTTAGGGATTCCCGTCCTGACAAACCCTCAGCAACACAGACAGGTAGAGAGCTATGCCAGGATCAGAAGCTCCTGCCTGCCCTCTTTATGTCTATGCCCCCCCCCCCCCCCATTGCAGTATTTAGTTAGTTTCCTGCTCTAATTGGATTCCTTGGGTCTTAGTCTTTTGCATTCCTGTCATCTCTTCTGCCCTGTGACATGACAGCTCTGCAGTTCAGTGCTCTGTCTCCCTCGCCCCGTGGCTGGCTCTGCTGCTTATCAGATTCTACTGTGCACTGCACAGACAAAAAAATCCCATTCACTTGATCGTACTCCTGGAGCCTGAAATTCCTCAAGGCTGGGAAGACACCTCTGCAGGCTTGAAGTTTTTGGTCACGCCTTTCTGCCCTCTCGGCAGCTGAGCAGAATCCCAGCCCCAGCATCACGGAGGCTTTGAAGTGGCAAAGTTCTGCGTGGATACCACAGGGAAATGGTGGTGGAGGGTGCATTGGGGTTTCTTCTTCACACTGATGTATTGCATGAAAAATCATAATAAATAGCTGATGACTGCACTGCCTGCTGCTGTCTTCATCTGTAACTTATACAAGGGCTCAGTCTGGTGGGAGGGTGTCTCAGTTCAGATCTTTCCTTGTTTCAGGCACCGAATCCAGACAGGAGCTGCTAAAATAGCACCAAATCCTCCTACTTTGCTTTTGGTGGGTCCTACTCACGTGGTTTGATCTGAGATACACACCAGGTCACGCAGCCAGGAGATCTCTCACCAGACCCTGCCCCATCCAGCCGCATTGCTCTGCTCCCCACCACCCTCCTTTGCACACGACTGCTGGGTGACCCAGTGACAAACACACAGCAGCACAGATGGGCTGTCTGCACACACTGCCAACACCTCCATAGCAAACACAGCAGCAGCAGCAACCTCCAATGACCCCGTATTACAGACAGCACTGGGCCAGGCACAGCCCTGCTGGGATTTCCTCTCGCAAAGGTGGGAAACAGCACTCGGCCACTGGCCCAGTTTTCATTTCCATGTTCAGGACACAGAGGGAAGTGCAAAGCACAGGGGGAAGTGCGAAGCCTGCAGAGCAGCAGCCTTCCTGTTCAGGTCTGTTCTGTTTGCAATGAAGCTGTTTCCAATTTAGAAGAGTTTGGAGTTCGGGGAAAAGAAAAAGCAACTTCTTTTCTAATTATTATTTCCAACATGAGGGGCAATAAATGAGGGAAATCAGGTGGGGGAAGGGCCCTTCCCCACCCATTTCCTGCCTGCTCTTAATTTTCCCCTGCTCTGAATCACAGTTTCCAGCAGGAATGGGTGCGCCCAACATGCCCGAGCAGCTCCCGGTGTTCCCCCTGTGCCCATCCGACCCCACAGTCCCATCTTAGCTCTAAAGCAGCCCCTTACACCCCAGAGAGGAGCACATAACACAGGCAGAGTATTCTGGGCAGTGAGAAAAGGCAGGGAGATGGGGCAAGCTGCCTTCAGGGAAGCCCAAAGCGAAAGCAAACCCTAAAGATGATCAGCTCACATCAGCAAGGAGCAGCGGGGCAGCAACGGGAGCTCAGTCCTAAACTTGGGGAAGAAAAGAGATATAGAGGTGTAAAAAGAGGCATAAGAAAGAAAAAGAAGAAAGAAAAGAAAAAGAGAGAAAGAGAAGAAATGGAAAAAACAAAATGGAAGCGCGATAACAGCAAAAACTACAACGCGGAAGGGAAGGGAGGGGCCCAGGCCGACGTGGGGACCGCAGGCACGTCCCGATCCGCCGTTACAGCCGGCGATTGCCCAACGTGGCCCCGGGGGGGGCTGAACCAGGGCCGGGCGCAGCTGGGCGAGGCTCACACCGCCCTCAACTGCTGCACAACGCTGAGCACCGCACCGCGAACACCGCACCGAGCCCCCGACCCCAGCCATGGTGAGTGAGCGCAAGGCGGGGGGGGGAAGAAGCAGAAGCGAATTGGGATGCGTGGCGGCACTGCGAAAAGTGCCAAAAGCTGAGTTGAGGAGCTCAGGGAGGAGCCTGGGCACGGGGAGGGGTGCAGAGGATCCCTGGGGTTGCAGCAAGCTCTTTGCTTCATCTGCTCTCTCGGACGCTGTGCTGGGGGGCTGCAGTGCTGATCCAAGGTGGGGGATGCAAAGAAACTGAGAGCCGAGGCAGAGGATGGAGGAAGCTCCGTGATGCAGGTCCATCAAATAGGGGTGGCAGTGCAGGATGTGGCAGCGAGGCCGGAGGAGGCTGAGGTTGGAGAGGGAAGTGCAGATTCCACCCAGCCCTGCCCGCAGGATTGGAGCCACAGGATGGGGGAAGAGCCTCACATCCCCCTTCTGCCCATTGCTTTGTGCCTTAACCTCATCCTGCTGGAGCAGCCCAGCTCCCCAAGTTCTGGCTGCAGGTGGGTGCCAACCCCATCGCATTTTTCACCAGTGACTCAGAGTTTCTGCTCTGACCAGACAGCACAAGGGGAAGGGGGGATGGGGAGAAGGCAAAGACAGACATGCAGGCTCAGCCAAGTAGTACTGGAGAGCACAGAGGAAGGCAGCAAGACTTCAGGAAGAGGCAGCTGCCCTCACCCTTATGTCAACCGATGGGTCCCCAGGGAAGTTTCCATGCTGCCAGAGTTCCTAGGAGCTGCTGCAGCCCTAGAGCAGCCACTACTCCCTCCAATGCACCACTCCCATCCCTCCTCACCACAGGGCTGTGCTAAGCAAGAAAGAAATGAATACCAAAGAAAAATGCAGCTGGACAGGTTGGGCACAGAAAAACAATAGATGGCAAGTGGCCCTGAGCCTTCTTCTAGGAACCACAACCCTTCCGCAAAGGCAGAGCAACCTGCAAGCATACTCTGAACCCTTTTTCTGCTTCACAGTCCAAGGTTTCCCCTACTGAGACCGAGCGCTGCATAGAGTCACTGCTGGCTGTCTTCCAGCGGTATGCAGGGCGTGAAGGAGACAACCTCAAGCTCTCCAAGAAGGAATTCCTGGCTTTCATGAACACCGAGCTGGCTTCCTTCACAAAGGTGAGTGAAAGCCAGGCCAGGAGGCTCCCAGGGCAGTGAAAAACCTGTGTCTGTGTCACAGAGTGGAGGGGAAGGCCCTGACTTCCACAAGCAGAGCACAAGCTGACCAGCACAGCCCCAAATTGATGCTGATCCTTCTGTCAAACACAGCAGTTGTGGGTCCATACCTGGGGGTGCCTTTCTGTCCAGGCAGACATTGATCTCTTCCTTTGGTCTCTTGCAGAATCAGAAGGACCCTGCTGTTGTGGACAGGATGATGAAGAGGCTTGATATCAACAGTGATGGGCAACTGGACTTCCAGGAGTTCCTGAATCTCATAGGAGGCATTGCAGTAGCCTGCCACGATGCACTGCTTGTTCAGCCTCCTCGCCCCTAGTCCCAGCAGCCTCATCTCACCCCCACTGTGAACATTCCTCAACCAAGACCCTTGCAAATGTGGAACAAAGGCCACAACATCCCCACTCCTTGTTTTTATGAATAAAAGTTGAAAATCCTATCCCTAAAGCCTTACTTTATTTCAGAGAGAATACCAAGCAACTAGCCCAACCCCAGAGGGAGCTCTAGGCTGTCTCTGCTGATGCAAGAACACGTGTTCTCACTCATCTCTGCTCCAAAGTGCAATCTGCCCAACAAGGATGATCCTCCAGTCTGCTGCCTACCACAAGGAAAGGCACAGCAACACCAACTGGTACAACTGCATGAGGTAATGAGCATGAAGATAGATGGAGCACAGGCAGTAGCAGTTGCACACTAAGAATGAGTAGAAGCAACTTCTGCCAGCATGATTATTTCAGTACTGTATTTTCTATTGTTTGGAAATAGAGAAAATTGTTACCGAGCAGCCTAACAACACAAAGGGGTGGGGTGGGTGATATGGAAAGAGGAAGTATAATATAGTATCTTAAGAGCTAAGCTACGGAACAGGAAGATCAAGACAGTCAATTTACTTTATTCATGTTAGAGGCAGATTATGCAGAGAAATGCTGCTAGGACAACAAAACGAGTCAACACAAGCACTTGGGTGCTGAGCTGCTCTCCAGTCACTTCTGAGAGTGCTGTGCTGGCCCCAGTTCCAGACAGTGCCACACTCCTATGAGAGTCAGGCTCAGCTGCTTCTGCCATCCATGTGCTCCAGGATCTTTAACGAGCCCAACACTAAAGAGTGAGAGAGGCAAGCAGTGCCTCTTGAGCAGTTCCTATTGAGTACACTATAACATATGCAGGTCTTAGCAAGAGCCACATTATACCCTCTGAGAAAGATGTGACTGGAAGCAACGGTACACAAACACAACATCAGCTGGATCTGAAAGGGGATTCCAAGTTATTACTACTTAGAAGCAGCAGAGAGCCTCACTACAGCATTCTTGGGTGGGGAAGAGCAGTTAAGACACAGCACAGCTACGGTGAAGGGACACGACTAGAAGATGGAATGGTGGGAGGTGAAAGTTTCCACAACATGCTGTGAAACAGGGCCATCTCCCTCTGAGCTCACACCTCCCAGGGACTGGCACACACCTCAGCGGAACTGGAGGGGGCTGATCCGCAGCCCAATGACATCTTTGCCAATCTCTGTCACCTGAGGAATGAAAGGGTGATGATTAATGCTTAAAAGTAACAGAACAGCCCAACCCCACAGCAGCATTGAGAGCCTGGATGGTTCTCATAATGAACTCCGCTGATCCCTGCTGTGTCAGGCCCCGACGACAGCATCTAAACTATATTGTATTTCGTAATTCCTAAACTGCTCCACCTCCAATGTCAAGTCCCCTGCCCTCCAACATGATCCAAAACCCAAATCAGGACTAGAGGGAGCAAGGGGAAAGCTACTGGAGAGGAATTCTCAAGGAAAGCATAGAGTAGGTAGGAGTGAGTGGCAACAGAAACTCCCTTACTGTTGTGACACGGCAGATCTGCCCCTGAAACTCAGGGCAGTAGCAAGCTCCACTAAGTGGACACTTCTCCACAGGCTTGCCACGATAGATGGGTCGGTAAGAGGCAGCACAGATGTCAAAGGGGTTGTGCATGTCATAGTTGAGCTGGTAGGTGTCGGTGGGATTCTTCTCACATGCTGACAAGATCTTGCGGGTCTGCAAAAAAGCAAGCACATCAATAAGAGGGGCAACTAGAAAGCAAACCAAATAGAGTCTGCCACAAGAAATATTTCAGGCTGTGCACCATGGACATACCTGCTGGGCCACCTCAGGCTTTGGACCCAGCTCCAGCAGCCGACGAGCAAAAGTAGCAGCTGTCTTGAAGTTTTTGAGTTTGAAGAAGAGGTTGAGAGCAGTGCGCAGCACCAAGATCATGTGGACAGGCTGCAGGTTGGAGTGGGTGAAATAGGCAGCCATCTGCATCAGGGAGAAGGAGGAAAAGCAAGGATACAATCACTACCAACCCTATAAATAATTGGATGCCCTGAAAATGACTCAGGAAACGCACCAACCTCCCCCAGTTCATCACTGCCGTCTGTTTTAAAAGGCAAGAAATGGCCAAACACAGGATTCTCCTCATGCCTTTTTTATTTTTTAAACCTAAAGGCTACTTCTGACACCCAATGAGGAAATTCTATTCCTGTACCTCACAGATTCGCTTCTGGTGCTCCAAGGTCTCCTTGGGCAGCTTCTTCCGCTCGATCTCCATTGAGAGCCCTACGATATACTCCCGACAAATGGCTATCAGCTGCTGGGCCTTTGAGAAAAGGAGACAATCAGGCATTTGACTTCCAACCCTATGGCCACACTGACAGCAGTCAGAAGAGGTCTGCCCCTCACCTCAGCAATCTCTTGCTTATTGTCCACCACCAGCAAGGGCACGCTCAGCAAGATGGAGCGGAACTTCTCCACAGCCTCCTCAAACTTGCCAGCTGTTGTGAGCTGGTAACACAGCTGTAAGCGTTGAATCAGGTCATTGAGCTTCAGCCCAACAGCTGGGAGGGCATTCTTCAAGCCAGCTTCTTTCCTGGAGGCACCATAAAAGGGATGGGGTACAAACAGGAGTAACATAAAGGCCAGCAAGTACACACCAGCATTACACGGCTACAACTTAGCAGCACTGTGGCCTAGAGCTGTGCTGTTTATCTTGGCCATTAGCACAGCATAAACAACGCCTGTGCTTCCCACTGTTGTCACCCTCAACACCAAGCTCTCTGCATTAACACAGGCTGGAGAAATCTGATTTATTTTTCCTACAGCAGCTTCCCGCCATCACAATAAAAAGACACATCTGTGTTTATTTACATGTTCTACCTCTGACAAAACTAGCCTGAAGGTTGGCACATCTAACAGAGGGTTAATTCAGGCTACAACTGGTGAAGACTCACAGATATATAGCAACAGGAAAAGAGCACAGGAGAGGAGCTAACCCAATTGCTTACCAGTTACGATGTGGGTAGCCATACATGGTAGGGAGACATGGCAGAGCTTGGTAGGTTGTACGACCACGGGCATAGGTCTGCAGGAACAGCTGCTTGTAGGGTCCAAAGTTTGTTACTCCCACCTGGTCATGGAGGAGCTGAAAGGGATACATCAATGTACTAAGTTGTCCAGAACCATAAGAAAGCTGCACAGACATCACTCTGGCTCACAGATCCTCTTAATTTACATTCAGAGAAAGAAACATGCAGAATGATTCACAGAACAAAGCTTCAGAGTGCATCAGAGACAAAAACAGAAGGGGACAAGGGCACTTTTCTTCCAACCCCCCCTCCCCAAAACTCCAGGTGTAACTTACTCTCATTGCTGTCTCAAAGGAACCTGCCAGAATGTGGTCAACAGGAAGCTGTGAATTGTTACACCACACCTGCAAGAACAGAAGGGAAATCATACAAGAGGAATTGTGCATATGCACACACTCATCACCCTTAATTCCCTTCACACGCTCTTGTGCTGTGCACACATAAATGTTAGGAACGACTAAATCTGGAAGAAAAAATGAAGCAGCATTGAGATAGAAAGTCTCTGAGAAATTACAGACTTGTGATGTTACCTGTGCTGGGCTGGTGCCCTTGGTGGGTGGCACAAAGAAGCCATCTTCTGCTCCTCCTGCTGGACCAGCAGGAACATCCTGGGGGAACAACACAGAGTAGAGATTAGTTCCCAGCACCCAGATGAAATCAGAAGCGGCCTCAGCTGTAGTGACCAAGCTCCTGATGAATCCCACATCAGTATTCACCCGCCCCATCCAAGCCCAAGCTGCCACTGCTTCCCAATTCACTACAACTGGGCTATATGAGAAGCCTCCCAAAAGCATCAATGACTCAAAACTCTCCCTACCAGTTCAGGAGGAAGATCCAAGTCTTCTTCAACTTCCCATCCACCTCCTTCTTCCTGTCCTTTACCCAGGCCTTCCTCTCCAAAGCCTTCTCCAGCATCCACAAAGCCATCTGCACAGAGAGGGGAGGAACACAGTTAGAGCTCTTACTCAGACCCATGCTTTTCACTTCTAAGAAATGTTCACTCACCTTCATCGAGCTGTAATTCTGCATCTTCTCCCCAGCCTTCAGTACCAACGTTGTCAATATCTATGTCAGCAGCCAAGGCACCCCCTTTGCCTAAAAGAAGGATAGGGTTATTTGTTTACTCATCTCTGAGCGAGCCAGGAATTAAGAAAATAATTGCCAAAGCTCATCTTATGTTAAAAAGACAAAGATTTTTTAGATTTGCCAAGGGCAATGTAAATACTAACTGTGCATTCCAAAAATCTATAGATTTGTTACCTATAGTAACAACAAATCTGTGGCTTAAGAGCAACACCTCAGGGGACATAGAAACAAACATTATCTGCTCTGCATATTTTAACTTAATACAGCCTTCCAAGTACAATGAAATACCTTTGCTAGCAATTGTTCCTTCAAAGAACCCCTTGGAGACAGTCAGCAATGGCCAGTTGGTATCCAGAGGCATGACAGGAGCAGGAGGCTGTAGTAGTTTTGCATTGGGATCAATGTCTGGAATCTGGAATGGAAGAGAAAAACACTTAAGGGAAGTCTCCATCTTTGACCCAACCCACCACCAAGCAGCACAATTTCAAGTCTGTGAGAAGTGGTGATTGGAAATAAGATGGTACCCCCACTGCCAGGAAAGGAACGGCCAAACTGGTCAAATTAACATCCAATCCCATTGTCAATCACCCCAAACTCCAGTGTCATTGTTATGAAGCATTAATCAAGTTGCTAACCGTTTCCTTTTCAGGATCAAACGTTTCCTTCAGGTTTTCAGCTTCCTCATCCAGACCATGAGTTGCAGCTGTGAGATAGGCCAGGGACTCTGAAATTAGATGCAACTAACATGAATGCATGCCCTTGGTTGTCTGGAGAAGAAAAACCTTTCACATCAGCTTTCTATCCACCTAGTCCCATTTCTCATCTCTCTCCCAAAATTAGTGGTCGTTCCAAAAAGACTCTCCAGCTCCACCCTAAGCCAGAGAGAAACACATTAATCTGCTATTACTTACTTTGTCCACAGTTCTTCAGAATCCTCACTCTCTCTGCCACATCTCCTAGATACAAGGCATTCTGGTAGTGGCCACTCATATCTTTACGGATCTCAGCTAAACCAAAACAAAAAGAGTTCAGTCACGATAACTGCTCTTCTTGGCCTTCTCTGAGCTGCTGCAGTTTCTCTGGGAATGATGCTCAGCTCCTCATCTCATTCACTTTTGCACTCACCTATCTTCATCATCTTCCGAAGCTTCTCCAGGTTGCCAGTAATAAGATAGAGGAAGGAGAGCCTATCAAAGTTCTTGGTGCGCTGGTAGCACATCTCCACAATCTGGTGATTTCCCTGCAGTAGTGCCACTTCTCCCAGTTTCTCCCAGCAATTCTTGTCATCCAGAGCCTTGGCTGCTTCCAGAGCAATCTAACAAGAGAACTGATGTGGTTACAACAACAAATCTGAAGAAAATGCTTAACACAGGGCTGTTCTTGTTGCCCCCCCCCCCCCAGGAAGCAACGACCCAATGACACATTCTTCTCACAACACTGCCCACCATCTCACCTCAATGTTGCCACATTCCAGTGCCAGACTGAAACGGGTTTTCTCATCCTTGACAAAGTGCAGGGCCACCTCAGGATAACCCTTTTTCTGCAGGTAGGCAATGATGGACTGACCCACAAGCTTAGCATTCCTCACCATGTGCAACACCTGCAAAGAAAACACCCAGGCAGTCATGCTGACAACACCACTTGCAAGACACGTTCCCTAACCCTCAGGCCACAGTCAAGGAACACTGCAGAGTTTCTCATGCCTCCTCACCTCATCATACTTTCTGTTGATCAATGCCAGCTTGAATTTGAACTCTGTGGGATCAATGGTGAGGACTCTGGGGCGACATTCTCTGTCCAGGCAGTACACATTATTCCCCTTCACACGAGTAACATAGATAGGCAGGTCCAGGGTGCGAATGATGCCATGGTCCCTATGCCAACACAGTACACGTGTGACAAACACACCAACACATCTGTATGGCCACATCTCCCACCTCAAAGGAAGCTCACTACGTTATTATTTTAGCCTGTATTATAAAAGCAAGCTCCAGTCAGACAAACAGTGCAGCCACCCAATCCAGCAATAAAACCCTAGTGCACAAGGTAAGCAACCAAACAGAAACCAAACATTTAGCCCTGTCTTAAGGTACACCCACACTGTACTAAAAGCACAATTACAGCAGCACCAGCTTTTGTGTCTACCAAGAAAAAAAATCACCACGGTGCAAGGTCAATCATTTCAAGGACTTGGTGTGTGACCCCCAGACCCACCCTGTGGTGACAGCGTATTTGATGTGGTTGCTGGTGGTATAGATGAAAACACCACTTTCATCCCAGGCACCACTCTTAACACGGATGTTTTCATGGATGTTGCACAGTGATTCCAGCTTTCTGTTGCAGATCATGATGGCTGGTGACAAGAAAAGAAACAAAAAGAGGTACAGTTGGCTCTATTAAGTATCTGCTTCTGACTTACAGCTTCTCTCCTCCACAGCCTTAGAAATATTGACTGTAATCACAATCAGATATTAAGGAGATGATGGCAATCACTATGAAATCACCACTTGCCCTTATTTTGTGAAAGAGAGACTAGCTGAATACTCTGAGGAACAAAGGAAAACCTGTGTCCTGTAAGATTTTGCTAAAGAAGACAAAGTGGAAGGGCCCACTGTGAATCTGTCTCTAGCTGTACCATCACTGCTAGCCAGAGCTCTGAGCAGTTACTGGAGCAGATCATGCTCCAACTAAGGAAGGAACAAGCATGCCCTAGTACCCAGGTGAAACACTGCAGCCCTGCCTGCTTACCATGCTTAGCCAGCAGAGCTACGTGGGACATGTCAGCTGACCAGATGACATATTTCACCTTGGAGATCTTCACTGAGGCCAGAGTCCTGGAAAAGAGACAGCACTGACATTAAAGAGTTAAAACAATATTCCTGGTCTGTTTCTTTGTGGCTAGCAACACATAGCCAGCACAAGCCTGCTATCATGTTGCAATTTTAAGAGCATTTTGAAGGGATACAAAACCTAAGGGACAAGGCACTGGGCACGCTTAGCTTGATTGAGTCTGGGTTTTTGATTTCTTTGCACTTTTACAGCACCCAATTCTACAGTCACAGAATTTACAAGGGTATGGCACGCATCTCCCTGTGATCAATGGCATAATGCCTGCAGCATAAATTACACCTTGGCTATGTTTGCACTCTGCTCTTCCTAACAGTTGTTAGCCGTGGTTTGGATCAGACTGATGCAGCCTGCAGCTGATGCTGAATTCTGGAGTGCATTAATAGCTATTACTCGTCCCCAGAGGGCTCACGCCAACAGGATTACAATATTAAAACTTCTCCCAGCAGACTGGATCTTACCGCTTCTGCTGCACGTCAAAGAGGGTGATGGAGTCTGCATCTCTCAGTAACAGGTTCCCTGTGCCAGCATAGAAAATCTCATCACAGTTCGGCACCTGAACCTTCTTTGTGATCTCATTCTTCAAGTTTTTGATGAGGATCTGCCATGCGATGAGAGAAAAACGTAACAACACCCAGCAGCAGTTAGGAGGATTCAGTGAAGAAATTTAGGATTATTTTAGCCCAAAATTTTAGCTCAGCATCAAGATGCAAAACAAATCGTGTGGCCTTCCACAAGATTTTCCATGACTGTTCTTTTCTTTCCCCCTTCTTTCTCTTATTGCACTTCACATAAGAGAACAAAGACTGGTATGAAGAAACCTAAGCTGCTTTTTCACCATTGCGTTACTTCCATGCTATGAAAGCAACCAGAGTTGTTTCACAGTCCTGCTCTGGTCAGCTGTCATATGTGAACCAGCTGCTGTAACAGGCTTCCAACAACAAAGCCAACATTTGCCATAAGAAGTTAAATAATATTTCAACTCGCTACATTTTCACCGCATTATATTTCTCCATCTCTACCTGCAGCCCAGCCTCTGCTGAGAGCTCTTTGCCAATCCACTCGGATCTCTAATAATTCTGTTAACCCAGACTCCTCCCATAACCATTTGTGTATTTCCAGATGACAATACTCCCCCCTTGAAAAGATGACCCTATTAAGCCTGTCCCCTTACCGAATGCATGCGATCCAGGACTGCAAAGCGGTTACGAGCTACCCACACAGCTGTTAGCCCCGAGGAGCGCTTCCCTTCAGGGGCTGGGGAGAGAAAGACACAGGCAGTGAATAAAAACCTCTGGCAGGCTCTTATGGCAACACATTAGTCAGTCTTGTTTGATCCCATCTTGGCTGTTGGAGCCGCTTCCTGCTAATTCATGTTTAACCTGAGGCTATTCGCGAGACTCATTTCCTCCCCCGATGTCCTTTCAGATCACAGCGTGGCCAGCGCCAGCCCCTCTCTGCAGCCAAGGCACAAGACAAGTGGCAGGCTGTGCAGCCAATGCCACTGCTTGGCGCTGGAGCAGCCATCCTGGGCGACAGCACCGTCTGTCAAGCTAACGAGCAAAGCCTCACCAGCCAAACCATGCAAGCAGCGAGGGTCCCGGCTTCAACGTACAACACCCCCCTCCTCTCTATTTCTACACCCCCTCCCCCTGCAAACTGACATAACGAGCTGGAGGAGAAAGGCTGCACTCTCCCCAGCACACAGCTGTTCTCTCAGTTTTAAAATGCTAATATAAACAGAGCGCTCCGCATGTCAGGGGTGCATAAAGAACCATGCTGCAGGATGTTTGGGGTGTGGAGAAGGCTGTTGGAAGAGGGGGTAGGGAACAGAAAGGGAGGAGAGAGCTGATGCTGTTCTGGTAAAAATCAATATCTCGTTAAGAGAGATACTTCCTCCTTAAGAGGAATAAAGCTTAAGGATGTGTTAAATGCCTACATCCAAGACAAGAGAGATGATTGGAAGCTTGCATACATAGCAGCTTGTTATGAAAAATATTTATCAATCAGTAGAATTACATGCTGCTCCTGAAGATGCCTTAAAAATGCACTTGGTTTTCTTGAGGCCTAGACACTACTTCATCTGGAAGAAACCCTTTCCTCCTTAAAATGAAGGCAAGCTGGGTGTCCTCAGACAAGCAACTTTTGACCAACTCAATCAAAATAAATATTTGAAATACATTCAGTAACATTCAATCTACATAAACTCACTTAAAATCTCCCTTTCCTTCTCTCCCCAAATATGCCTGCTACTCTATTCAGCAAAGAAATCTTCCCTTCCTCCATAGGAATCAGAATATCTGCAAACAAGGGAGCTGAATTCCAGTCTCACTCATTCATCACTCCCACTCATTTCAAGATCCTTACTGCCAGGACAGAGGCAAGAGGAACCAGCTGGAGTTTCAGATCCCAAATGGAATTTGTAGTTAGGAGAAATTTTTTTCTTCTCCTAAATCATGTTTTGACTTGTAAATTGCACAAAACTGATGTGAAATTTGCTGAGAGAAAGAATGAACACTGGCATCCTGGCACTGTCACTTTTACAGCCACTTTTCAGAGCGTAAAACCTCTTCAAACAAAATATATCTGGTTACAACCCATCTATGCTGACAAGCCAGGAATGCTGCCTGCTGAGTCAAAAGGGAGAATGGAAAGTTCCTAATAACAAAATTATAAAATATATATTTGTGGCAGTAAAAGTTTGGGATGAGCATGAATTTTTCAAGTCAGTGTAGTGTGATATAGTAAGCAGGAAGCCTGCCAAATGATGTGTGCTGCAGGGACACTGGGAAACATGGAGAAAGAATCTAATGAGAGGCTGACAGAAACGAGACTTCTCTTTTTACTTATAGCACAGTTGGAGAGGAAAGGGAACAGCTACTCAGCAACACACTCTGATGTGAAGACATGCTTACCATCTGGATTCTGGGAGTCTGCATCCTTGGGAATGGTGTATAGGTCATAAGTGCTATTCTCCAAGTTGCTTGCTCTCTGCAAAAAATGAGGGGAAGAAAATATTCTGAGGTAGGATTTCACAGAACTGCCATTCACAGCCTTGTGAAAAGTTCTTCAGCACACTATGAAGCCAAACTTGACTTACTGTGCAGAGAAGGACAGCATTCTCAGCTGGGTTGTATGACATGTTGAACACAGGGAACTTGGAACCACTGCAGAGAAGACACAAATTGAACTTACAGTGAGCTATGATTACTTCTAAAACAGTTGTCTTTTAATAAACACTTTTTTGGTACTTGGTTTATTTAAGAAATCAAAACAACTGTTTTGATTTCCTGAACCACCTGGAAAACACTTCCTGGAAATGCAGAATATCAGCATTTTGCACGAGCTGACATTTCAATCTGAACTACCAGAAACACAAAACCAGCAACCAAAAGAGCTTTTATCTACCCACAACACTGATCTGAAAAACCACTTCTGCAGGCTTTTTAAGTTCCTCTGACAGAGCTGGCTGAACCAAAGTCATATGAATAACATGGTACAAAACAACCCATCTGTAAGAGGAACTACCAAGGGGTTCAGGACACTGATGAAAGCTCTTTAAACTCTGAGCACTCATCTCTTACCTGCGCAGCTGCATGACAGCAACATCTTTTGAGCTGTTAAAGTCAAGCTGGCGGAGGAATCGGTCCTTCACATAATACAGCATATTCCCATGCACTGCATAAGCAGGACGCTCACGCTCCAGTTTAAACACAATCATGCCACCATCATGGCCTGGGAAAAGGCACACAAGAGGTCAAATGTGAATTAAATCCTCTGGGTTCTCCTACTGCTGAGAAAACCCAGCCCTTCAAACAAAGAAAGAGCCAACAAGGATACCACTTTCCTCCCTTCATTGTTCCCATCCATTTAGGTTTCCTCAGACCTGACATCCTTCTAGAAACGTTTTCCCTTGCTGTCACGCATCTCTCTAAGTGTGATTAGCCCAGCATAGCTCCCCTTGGATTTGTCCCAGCCCTCAGCCTCAGATCATTCACTAGTTAAGTTCCTCTAGCATGAAACAGCAGCTGAAACAATGAGACTGCATTCCACACGATGCTTTCAGATGTTATGTGAATTTAAATAAGGCTGTTTTCACTCCAGGACATTTAATAGACACATCTGCAAGTCAGCACGTTCTACAAAGCATGCTAAGGAAAAGTAAATCCTTGATTCACAGAGTTCCTATAAGGAAGACACTTCCAAGCATCCTGCCAGACAACGAGTTTGGTTTTTCTTCATTGCTTTTATTTTCTTTACCTGCAGCGAAGAGGTTGAGATTGGGATGAGCAGCCAATACCCAAAAGCGATCGTGATCACGGCGGAAGGTCTGGACACCCGTGCTAAAATGCAAGAAAAGGAATAAAGAATATAGGATTTCAGCATAAGCACTAATTCCCAAAAAAATAAACATCTGAGCTTCATATCATCCCTAACACTCAGAACTGGGAGTCCACAGAGTTCAAAATATTGTATTCACAGCCTTTTTGTCAAAGAATATATTCCCATTTAAAATATTTACAGCAGCAATATCAGTGGACAGGTCAGCATTCTTCCACTTGATTTTAAATTAAAAGCTATGCTCATAACATGCATCTCAAAAGGGACAGAACACGAAAAACATTTCTCTCTCACAAGTTACCAAACACTAGAATAGATGAACTACCAGACTTCAGTTTCTGTAAGAACTGTAGGCCTCTCATACAGGTAAAATCCTCCCTATTACAGATGAATCTGACACACACTGACCGTTTTGACATATCCCACACACGGATGCTTTTGTCCTCTGAATTGCTGAGGATCAGCTCCTGCCGAGGGTGAAAGACAGCACAGGAGACATTGTTGTAATGCCCCCGGCAAGTGTCAACCTCCCAGGCCTTTGATTCTAAGCAGAAGTTAAAAAAAGAAAAGAAAAGGAGAAAAACAACACTTAAACACATCAGATAGCAGATGTACAGCAAGCATGTTAATGAAGTGGGCTGTATCTGCTAATTACTAGACCATTCTCTGCAATTTACGTTTGCGATCTTTAACTGCTAGCAAAAGCACATCTATTCGTGGTGGAGGGCTTCTGATTGTGGAATCATTTCCCTTTCTATACCAGGGTACAGCTTCAAAACAAAAACAACCTTCAGAGTGGATTTTTTCTGTTCCTACAGGCTCAGCAGTGCATGCAAATCAAAAGATGCTAGAAGTGCTTACTAAGAAACTGAACCCTCTTCAGACTGCAAAAGTCAAGCTGCTTGGGATTATTTACCACTGCATCATAAAGATGTGCTTCCAAAGCATAATTTCCTTTCAGGTTCAGCCTACAGATGTTCAAACAAATGTCAGTTCTCATCACCCTTATCCCTAAGGGCTCCCTTAGGGAAAATCCACTCACCATTCATCCTCCAGATCTTCACTTGTCGATCATCAGCTCCTGACACAATCAGTGGCATTGTGGGATGGAAGGCAGCCCAGTTCACTCCACGATCATGGCCCTAAAAAGAGAAACAGAAAATTCACTTGAAGCAGTTTTGCGACTGAAGAGCAAAGGAAAGACAAGACTGCAGCCAGGCTTGCCAAGACACAGCTCTCACTCTTTGTGTGTCATGCTGCTCACACTGAGTGCTTACATAGGCTTTGCCCACAGTGATAAGCTCTGCAGATACCATTCTTCATCAGTAGAGCAAAGCTGCAGAGCAGCACTACTTCCTAGCCTTAAACAAGCCATTGTTGTCTCTACCATAATCTCCTCTGCTGTTTCCAGCAACACAAGGCAATAATTACTGCTATTTCATGGAGCTTTTAGCCATACAGAGACAACAGCACTAGTTTGGTTACAGTGCAAACACCTCCAGACTGCAGTATTTTTAAATTCTTAAAGCACAAAATTCCACAGAGCCAAATTCAGTGGTTTAAGTCTTTCTTCTTCTCTTAGAGGATGAGTCACATCATGGATTTCATTATACAGATTTGAAAAGACTGCACAGCACACATGCACTGTACCTCAAGAACGTGCTTCACAACTGCATCTGTTGTCCCAAACAAATCCACCCCAGTTATTCCTCTGACATCTGACTCCACAGCTCCAGGGGACAGGTTCTTCTTTCTTAAGCCTTGTAGAACAAGCAGGAAAGAGAAGCAGGGGTAGAAGAAGCAAAAATTATATCAGAGACAAGATTTCTAATGTTGCAACAAGTCGAGGGCTCCCCTTTGCCCTTTAGATACATTCAGGTGCAAAGAGAGACCTTCAAAGAGGGTGAGAAATATCCAGAACACTCTCCTATTCCCCCCAAAAGCATAAGCTCAGATGAGGCATGATAAAAATGAAGTCTGCAATGCAGCACAGCACATATTGCCTCAGCTCACCAGGGCAGACGGAAGCATCTGAAAGGATTCCAACTCTTCTTCCTCTCACTCCTTCACTAACCTGTGCTTGCAGCTTTCAGAAGACTTTCATCCATGCCCCATGGATGACCTCATGATAATGATAATGCACTTGGACAGCCTGCCTGGACACCAGATATTTTTCAGGAGCTAAAGCTATAGGAAAGCCTTCTCCTAGTTCTGGAAAACACTAAATTTTCCAAGTTAAAAAAGACCTACATCAAGCAATCCTTCCTTAAACCCCATGGAATACAGCAGGGAAAGTAAGAATTGAGAACAGCCTCTGAACTGACAGTACGAGGGAAAAGACTGTACATAACACAAACAAAACCTCTAAATAAGCTTTCAAATATAAAAGTACTTGGCAATTTTGCCATCTGCAATTCTGATTCCTATACTCCTCTTGGATCAGCAGCTCAAAAGCTCAGAATCTTCTGCAATGTTAGCCTGATGAAGTCACCAAGTAAAGCAGTGCCTCACAGCAAAGCACAAATGCTCAGCACAGTGGGTGAGGAGCACACACAGGTGATCCAAATAACAATATGAGCTTGAACAGCCAAGTGGAAGCTTCTATAAAGCCAACACAAAGTGCTCCAGAAAGGAGCAGTAAAACATACACAGCTTGGGGAAGGCAAGTGAAGAAATGCAGGACTTTCACAAGAGAAAATACTTGAGCCTTTCACAAGCCAGTGAAACAGGACTGGAACATGAGTGGAAAATTTCTGGTGTGACTGCACAAATCTAAGGAAAGGGAGGACACTCACAGAACACTGCAGCCTCCTGTGTTGCTCTGAGGAGGGAGCAGGGACAGAGAAGGGACTTGCAGCAGAAAGGCAGATCTTATGCATTCTGAGGACAGCTGTTCAGAAAAACAGCTCAAGGGGAAACTCAGCTGAACATGCACACAAGCACTCAGAAGAACAGTTATTAAAGTCATTAGAGAAAAGGGGCAACATACTGAGAATCAGAAGTCAGGAGTTAAGTGAGAATAAAAAAAGAGAACAGCAAGACATCAGAACATTCCTGTGATTCATTTTCTGGAACACACGACGTGTTAGAAAACTCTGACCCAAAGATGGTCCTTAGAAAGATTCTTACGCTCTGTTCTCTTCCTCACAATTCAGACCTCATACTTAAAGGTCAGAAACCTACTAAGATGAGAACTAAAGAGGGCTGTTGGCTGCTGACTCTTTCATTGTTGGGGCATTCTGGCCACTGCTGCATTCAGTGGAATTTTCCTGCCAAGCAACAGGCTTCAGTATTTGCCCACCAAGATGATGGTTAAACAGGAATTGGTGCACGGTGTTGCAGCGCACACAAAAACACTCTGATGAGGATAAGACCACTAACAACCTCCTTGCTGGTTAATACTTAAAAAGAGACAGAAAAACAGAAGGTTATCTTGTAGTTTTTGTTGGTTAGTATCAGCCACAAGAGCAAGAACTTCATTCCACTGCATTGGTGAATAATACAACACAAATATTCATGCATTTTTATGTATCAACAAGCTTATTCTTGCTGCATTCACGCAGTCTCTCTCAGGAGATAAACAGGAAATAGACTTCAACCTCCAGCATATTTGTTTTACGCTGAAGATCCTTTATCAGCAGGGTTCAAACCAAGGAGCACTAAATCCACTGATAAGCAGCAGCATTCTGAAGTGGAGATCTTTACGACTAGGATTTTACCCATTAAAAATAACAATCAGAAATAACCATTTCCACTGGAATGCTACAGAACAGAACCTGCAAAGGAGAAGTCATTCTGGAGAAACTTTTTTTGAGGGGAAAAAGCAAGTTGGATTTTTAATCTGCTTCTCATCTATCCACATTCCCCCCCCCCATACACACACTAATATTCTTGCAGTGTTGTGTCTGACTGGAGCAACAGCTGAGTCAATAATTCAGCCTGTCTCTAAAACCTCTCATCATATATCAGCTGAGGGGGGGAAAAAAAAAGGCTCTGTACCATCTCCAAACCAATTTGGCAGCTGGAACTCTACTGAGAGAGTGTGTGGGAGAATGCAGCAACAAAGCTTACTAGCAGGGTAGCTGTTAAATTCTCCATGCTGGCAGCACAGAGAGGGTGACAGGTTTTAAATAACCAGGATATCCTGTCCCCAGTCCCTACTGTTGACACAGCTGGCCATGTCTGAGTGTGTACTACAAATACTGCAGCATGCCCAACCAAAACTGCAATGGCGAGAGCGGCAGGTTAGATTAAGGCCCACAGTCTGTCCCTAGAACAATTTCCACTGGCACACCACCAATACTGTCCCTGCCTGCCTTCCACCAGTTCTATTTCCACCCAATATTTTCTGTACATCTGGCTTTTCACCCACGGATCGTATTTTTAAGTGAGATCTTGTGGTCCAGGTAGAACCTAAAGAACAGCTAGGATTATCAGCAAAGTACCCTGGAGTTTTGACTTGTGACTCCTTCTCTGACCTCCAAGCAACGCTTCACTTTATAGAAGAGAAGCAAACTGGATGCTGAAGATACAGCTTCCTGTCACCACCCACAACAAGGCTACCAAAAAAGCCTTGGTTCATTGTGCAGCAGAGAGGATTTTTGTCTTCATCTCACTATAAATGACTTACTGCTGCCTCCAAGACTTCTTCAAAGGGTTAGAGGCAACCCAGAACTTCCTAAAATTTCTCCTACAAACCTGGAACATGGAAGTTAATCAGCTGATAACATTACCTCCATGCTGATACCAATATCTGTTACTTAAGTTGGCTGTAAAGTCAGATCCTTAGTTTTCTGGTTGTACAAAGCTACAGCTAGCCTCACCTACCATTGCAAAAGCCTTAGCTCCAACAAAAAGCTGGACTAGGTGAGCCCCCAACAGTTACTTTGAGTCAGCATCTGCTCTGCTCAAGAAGAAACTGAATTCTGGCAGGTTCTTGGCAACATGAGGCAAAATATTCCCAGGTAGGCCAATAGTCATATACAGAAAAAGAGGAGAACTCATCCAACAGGTGAAGGAGCTCTCTGGTCATATAACTGTCCTCCTCAGAAGCAGCCTAGGTCCAAGAGATGCTCTCCCTTCAGTAGCTGGCCCTTATGGGCCCATGGTGCCTTCACCCCTTCTGGTCAGATGCACATAATTTGTATCCCCTGTGCTAATCAAATCCCATTACCAGGTGCTCAATCACCAGTTCAAGCCCTGACCTTACAGTTCCCCTACAGCAACCTAGAACTTCACCGAAATTGATGGAAACAAATCCCCATCAATACTCTGTAATTTTCTGCCTGAGGTTCTTTCAGCCAACTCTTTCTGCTCTCAGATCTGAATCTGCCTTGTCTGGCTTTCAGCAATTGCAGTTCTGAAGTGGGCTTTGCCACAGGACACCCCTTGGACTTGGGCAGCTCACCAGAAATATCCCACACGCGTACAGTCTGATCCAAGCTGGCTGACACTACCAGGTCCTCAGAGGGGTGAAACTGGGCACACATCACATAGTGGTTGTGTCCTGTCAGCACACTACAACAAAAAGGACAGAAAATACCATATAAACATAAGATATCAACATGCATTTTAATTACTACCAACAACAACAAGCTAGATTTTAAAAGGGACAATGAAAAATATGACTGGTAACAAAACCTGGAACAAAAATGCCATTCTTCAAGAACAACTGACAGAGCATTCGTAACTGATCTGCTCTTCATGTCAGTTCTATTCCTTTAACTGCACACAGTTTGAAACATCAATAACTCTTTCTGCTTGAAAACAAATTAAAATTGCTCGCCCCCAAACTCCACAGTTACTTTTTAAAGCCTCTATGGATTTTACCAGACACAAGTTCTGGACTGCCAGTTCCAAACCCGAATGGTCTGATCATCGGAAGCACTCAAGATCCACGGATATTCCTAAAAAGTCAAAGTATTTCACATGTGACATAAATGCACATCCCATACAATCCCTCACCACAGAATATTTTTCAATTGCCACCAAAAATTTACCCTTTTTTTTGTGTTGTTTTACTTAGGATCTAGGGGAAAGAGTTTATGCCTCTTACAACTCTAGAGAATGCCACCATATCTGCACACTCATACCATTAGCTCCAGCACAACTTCAATATTCCAATCTGGGGCATCAAGACAAATTCCCTTCCGTGAAGGAAGGCCACAAACTGGGGTATGGACTTCAGAACTAAAGCTGCTTACGTGATGGAAGAAGGTGGTGCGGATGTAGTCCAAATGCCCAAGCAGAGTGAAAAGACAGCGGCGCAGTTTGTAGTTCCAGACCTGTGCAACACAAAAGCAGAACAATGAGGCTATATCTGTGACCTACTAGAATTTTTTTTTTATTTCTTTTTTGTACTTCCTCACAATAGGCTGAAATTTTGGTATTCTAATTTACCTACAAGCAACCTTCTTCCATCTTAAAACATTTGTAATGCAAGTCTCAAAGAGACTTCAATTTGCTGTGATTAGCACTAATCCTTCTGAAACAGAGGGAGCATAACTCCAGAGCAATTCCTTCCCTTGGGTGGTGTTCTTTGAAATAAGAATTGCTAAAGCAGTAAAACATTACCTTTATTTTATAGTCATCACCTCCAGAAACAAACAGAGGCTGCTGCTTGTGGAAATCAATACCTCGAACAGGTCCTACAAAAAGGAATAGCAGATTGAATAGGGCAAACGACAGCTGGAGCAGACCCTCATATCACTCAAAGCATGCAATTCACACTCTTCATTACTTCTTTTGATAAAAAAATTCGAAGCAACAAAAACCCACACTGAAATCTGACATCCCGCTCTTAAACCCATTCACTTCTACAGGCACAACTGTAGAAACACACTGCAAAGCCCTGACTTTTTGCTCACGCATTGACAAGTTTGCTTTTACACTTGAAACAAAAAGGCAGCCTCACTTCACACACACAAAAGAAGCATTCAGAGACCAGCAAAGAGGCTGCAATGAAATGCAAGGTTTGTCACACAGCTCCTCAGGTCTGAGGGCCAGGCCCGGGCCCACCCTAGAGGTCACTGAAGCTCCCCCATCCCTCCCTACCACTGACCATCGTGCTCGTCGAACTTGTCGATAAGGGTGCACATGCGATAGTCCCACAGCTGGATGACGCCATTATGTAGGCTGGTGAGGATCCAAGGCCTCTTGGGGTGGAAGCTGAGCCCTACGAGATACAGACAGAGATGACACACAAAGAGAGATAACAAAGAAACTCTATCAGACCTCCCCACACCGCACAGCCCTACGGTTACCTTTCACCCGAGCCGATTTGGTCTCGAATTTAGTCAACATCACAGCTGCACTCCCAGCCGCCGCCTCCCCGACCCTCCACGTCGGCGCCCCGGAAGTACCCTCTCCCAACTTCCACTTCCGGCCATCGAGCGGCGGTCCTTCCGCTGACACACTGAGGCTTCCGGCGCCGCGCATGCGCGGTGGCGCTGGAGGAACTGGGCTGGAAGATGGCGGCGATGGAGAGAGCCGGGAGGAGGCGGGGAATGACGGCTGTTGTAGGGAGCTGCTGGGTCTCGCTCCAGGCTTGGTGCGGGCCGCTGCCGGCGCTGCTTCTCGCCGTGCTGGTGGCGGGTGAGGCTGGCTGGTGGAGGGATAGGGCTGGGCCTGTGCGATCTGGGGCCGACCCCTCGCTGAGGTGGAGGTCCTTTGCGAGGTGGGGCACTGGGAGCCCCGCTGAGGAAGCTGGGTTCGTTCAGCCTGGAGAAAAGAAGGCTGCGGGGTGACCTCATTGCAGCCTTCAGTACCTAAAGGGAGCCTACAAACAGGAGGGGAGTCAACTCTTGGAGAGGAGAGATGATAGCAGGACATGGGGAAATGGTTGGAAGTCGAGGGAGGGCAGATTGAGGTTGGATGTCAGGGAAGTTCTTTGTTGTGAGAGCGGTGAGGTGCTGGAACAGCTGCCCAGAGAGGCTGTGATGCCCCGTCCATCCCTGGAGGTGTTCAAGGCCAGGTTGGATGGGACCCTGGGCAGCCTGGGCTGGTGTTAAATGTGGAGGTTAGTGGCCCTGCATGTGGTGAGGGGGTTGGAGATTTGTGATCTTGCAGGTCCATTCCTACCTGGGCCATTCTGTGATTATGTGAGCCCTCTCCTGTGCCCCCCCCCCACTATTTTAGGGAGGGCTTTGAAGTGTGGGAGCTCCTGGTTTATCCTCCCTGAAGTGGGCCTGTGTCCTCTCCTCAGGTTCCTGCGAGGGGAATTCGGTTGAGAGGAAGATCTACATCCCCCTGAACAAAACGGCGCCGTGTGTTCGTCTTCTGAATGCTACACACCAGATCGGCTGCCAGTGTGAGTACAGCTGGAGATGTTCCTCAGGGTGGCCGTGTCCAGACAGATGGGATATAATGCTGCTGTCCTGCCCGAGTCAGCATTCCCTGTGTTCTCATCACTGTTTGCTGACTTTTCCAATCCCATTTCAGTCATACTGATGTGTTTCTTCTATATTGAGGATTGGGCCTTAAGAGAGGCCGTGTCCTTGAAAATCCATGCCTTGACTGGCACAGAGCAGCATTTTCAGTGCACACAGTCAGTTCCTGCTCAGGGCAAAGCTAAGGTACAGCACAGCATCATGGCTGCAGATTCTGCTGTCTGTGCCCAGCCAGCATCCCAGGGTACAAGGCAAAGTTGTGAGCCTAATGCAGAATGTGTTAGGTGTTAACAAGTTAGGAGAGGAAGGGGACAGAGTGTTAGGAATTAAGCAAGTGACATCTGAAGGGACTGGAAGGTTTGGCTTAGCTGCTTGTGCACTACTTGCTAACTTTGTATGTTTTTTGTCATATTAAGGTATAGGAACAGGACTGCTTAGCTAGTAGAAATGAGAAGAAAAACAAGGCAGCCCAATCCACATAGTACTCTTTTCTGAAGTTACTGTGTGTAGAAAGGGGTTCCTATGAGTCAACGTTTTGTTAATTTGTAATTGAATTTTGCTTCCTGATTGAGTCACTCCTGCAGCAGAGGTTGTCAGCTGCCACTGCAGGGCAGCACAGCTTAGTCTGACAGGTAGCACAAGGTGCATTGTTTCCTGACTTCTGCCCTCTGACGTGAGCCTGGTGTTAGTGCAGACACAGGCATGGGGTTCTGCCTTCTCAGTCATAAGCAGTGTCCAGTGATAGCCATTACTAACTGTGGGCTTGGTTGTATCAGTGGACTCCTGTAAAAGTGTTTTGTCTGCCCTCTGCTTTCTTTGGTATGGGATGAAATGCCAAGCAGAGAGACCTACTCAGTTGCTCATCCCCTTTGTGGCCGTGATCTTTTGCTCTTATTTTTCCCTATGCACCTCCAGGCCTCCTGCTGAGCTCTCTTTGAGCTCCCAGTTTCTGAATTTGCAATCTTTAGCCCTCCATGATGGTCAGCTGCTGTGACTGTGTCCTTGAGACAGGCAGATCCTGTCTTCCCTTTGTGTTTTTCTTCCTCATGTGCTTTTCTGTCTTGAGATCTCATTTTTCTGCTGTATTATGCCTTACTGCCTGCAGCTCAAGTCAGTGCTCAAACAAAGCAGGCTTTTAAAGCTCGGAGCTTGTTTCCATTAGTTTTTATTCTGCACTGTTCACTGTTTTTTCCTGAGAAACTGCTGTTCTTCAATGTCAGTGAAACGGTGCCACTTCACCAAATTGCTTCCTCCATCTCTTATCTCGTATCAGCTGTTCTTCCTTAAAGCTCTTCGATCCATGCTGCCCTATTTTGGGGTTGTTGAGGGTGTGAAGGAAGTAGAACACAGTGAAACATGAAGGGTATTTTGTCTTTCCACAGCCTCCATCAGTGGAGACACAGGGGTGATACATGTGGTCGAGAAGGAGGAGGACCTAAACTGGGTGCTTGCTGATGGTCCACACCCACCCTACATGATATTACTAGATGGAAATCTCTTCAACAGGTCAGTTGTCATAGTTTTTATCTTCCCTAGGTCACAGGAGCCCAAAAGACCCATAATTTTATGATAAAAAATGTCATTTTTCAAGTGAGAGATGGCAAAATCATCTTTGTACTGAAGTACAGTGAGGGTGGCATGTTTGTTTTTACTGTGTTTTACTGCATGGGTTGGTTGAAGTTTTCTGGTTGTTGCCATCTTAATACAGTTCTCAACTGGTGAGGAGAAAGGTTATTTTGATCAAAAACATCATCATGGGCTTGAGCATAGCGTGCATCAGCAATGACACGTCTTGGATTGTAACTTTTCATTAATGAATTCAAAATATCACCTATATTTTCTCTGTTCCAGGAAGGTAATGCAGCAGCTGAAGGGAACCTCACGAGTGTCAGGCCTTGCAGTGTCTATTGCCAAACCTAACCCTCCCCAGGGATTTTCTCCTGGTTTGAAGTGCCCCAATGATGGGTTTGGTAAGGAAATGTGAAGTTTTTCCTATTGCTGGGAGGAGAAGTAATGCCATTACATTGTAAGGTCAAAGCAAGAAGGGCAAAGGGCATGGGAAATTGCAACTTCACATGTCAAAATTCATCTAAGATAACATGCTTGATATGTCCTTTTGAAATAACTGGTCTGAGCTGCAATCTCATCAGTTCTTAGTGAGGCCTGGACTGATGTTTGGGGGAAGACTGATAAGCTGGATAAACCAGCATGAAATTGCTATTCAGTCTGACCAAGGTTTGCTGCAGTTTCTTTTTCTTTCACTTTTGACACACAAACTTTTTCCACACCTCGTCATTAAAGCTTGATTTTGCATAAAGTGGATGAAACCACTCTGAGCCATTTCGTACTGTTTCTGATTCCTGCCTGAGTTCCCCACGTGATTTCAGTTAGGTTTTCACTTTACCATTTATTTATTTTTTCAGGCAGTTAATTTACTGTCTTACACTGTGTGGAGAGAAGTTGCCTTTCTGTAGTTTGCACTCAACTTTCTCCTCCTCAGCTGTGAAGGATGATGTGCAAACTCTGAGATGAGTTTGTGCTGGCATTTGTTGCCTCTTTGCCTTCATGCTGCTTGCTCAGTACCTAGGTGTTAAAACCATTGGCACATTACAGATGCCTTAGGGGTATTTCCAGCACATGATGAGCTCAGAAAATGCTGTTTAGTATGTTCCTCCTTTTGGAGTATAATGTTTCTCTGTGTGCCTCCACTGCTCTCTCAGCATGTGATAAATGCTCACTGAGTGCTCCTGCCAGCCTCCTGGCATGGGATGGCTTTGAGCATGCATGTTTTCTATTCTCCATGCGTGGCACAGCGTTCAGACTCTGCCACTCTGCCTCATGCAGTGACCAGCTCCACTTCTAAGCTTTGTCAGCTGGTTCCCTAGCCCATAATGGTGCTCGTTCTGTTCTTGCTGCCATTTTCTCAGCAGGCCCTACCTTTGCTGTAGTTTGTTATTCTCTCTGCAGGCTCAGATTTGCCCATTTCTTTCTGTTTCCAGGTGTCTATTCCAAAGACTATGGCCCTCAGTACGCACACTGCAATAGGACTGTGTGGAATCCAGTGGGGAGTGGGCTTTCATATGAGGATTTTGACTTCCCCATTTTTTTACTTGAAGATGCCAATGAGACTCAAGTTATTAAGCAGGTACTTAACTTTCCCAGACTGTGAGAGAGGGGAGCTGCCACACAGTTCAGGAAAGGGGCCAGAAATTGAGCTAACTCAGCACAGATGTTGACACCTACAGAAAAAAATACATGATCCAGCTTTATAAGCAGTACATCATACGATTACAGACGAGTTTCGTGATGATGTTTATTTCTGTCCAGTGTTACCAAGACCATAACGTCCCTACTGATGGATCTGGCCCTGAGTACCCTCTGTGTGCCATGCAGCTTTTTTCCCACATGCATGCTGTCACCAGCACTGTTACCTGCATGAGACGCAACTCCATCCAAAACACCTTCAGCATTAATCCAGGTGAGCAGATTTCCCTCCTTGTCATGATAAAACTGGTGAGCTGCAGCTGACAAGATTGTGTTTCAGTTCTCTCTGCTGTAATCCCAAGTTTCAAGCAATGTTGTTTCTGCTTTTTAGAGACTGTATGCGATCCTCTGCTTGATTACAATGTGTGGAGCACCTTGCACCCTATTAATTCATCTGAAAAAGTTGATCCTAAGAAGGAGTTTATTATGGTTGCTACACGGGTAAGTATCTCTTAATCTTGCTTTGCAGAGGGTGGACTGGAAGGGTTATGGGAAGATGTGAGTGTAGGGTCTTGTGAGAATACACTTCTCTTACTTATTTCCATTTCTTCCTGTGCTCCTGCCCTTCGTTTGGATTGGATTGGCTATTGCAATTGATGTTTGGAGTTTCATTGGGCAGTATAATTTGATTTTTTTCCCTTATCAGTGGCATGAGTGGGATTAAAAAGAGGTAGCAGATTTGCTTTCCCAGTACAGTATCCCTCTGCACATTTCTTATGCCTGCTGTTCATGCTTACAGATTGACAGCCATTCCTTCTTCTGGAACATTGCACCTGGGGCAGAGAGTGCTGTCTCCTCTTTTGTGACCCACTTGGCTGCTGCTGAAGCCCTTCATAAGGCATCAGATGTTCATTTGCTGCAAAGGAATATAATGTTCACCTTCTTCCAAGGGGTAAGAGCAGCAGCATCGCTCCACCATTTGGCTTATTTCAGAGTAGCAAATCAGCCTTTGGCTCCTTGCAAATGAACTCTTTCCTACCCTTTGTGCAGAGTCATTTATCTGCATCCCCACACCGTGGTTCTCTCCACTCCCCTGGTGAGAGCAAGATCTTAATTTCACTGGGATGACAACAGCAGATGGAGCTTCCAATGGGGCAGTGCATATTCTGCCCCACAGTTCATTCTGGATGAATAAGTCAAACTTTACTTTTCCTCCTGTCTCTTCCCACTGTGCTTCTCTGTATGTCCCACTCCCATTCAGAATGAACAGCAATGGCTAGGCTTTAAATTCTGAAACAAAGCCCAGAAGGAAAAAAATCTGGATTAAAAATATACGCGTTGACAGCGTCAAAATGTAGTTCATTTCTGAGAGCCCAGCACTGGAGTTGGCAGCTGTGGAAAAAAACAGAACAAGCTTGTGGAGGAGAGACTGACGGCCAACAGCTGATGTTCCCCTGAAGGCATCTGCATTGATGGCTTCTTTTGTGCAGCTCTGTGAAACTGGCTCCCACAGCCCCATGCTGTGGCCATGTGATTCCCTTCATTCACCCTCCCCAGCACATACATCCCTATTCAGAATTTCCCTCGGGGAGGTGAGCGTGCAGCACTGTAGAGCAAACACTCTCTGTCGTGCTCCCAGAATGTAAGTGGAGTGATAAGACTTGGCTGTATAATAGTCCAGAGGAAAGTCTGGTGGCTGGCTGACTTCGTTGTCCTTTTCTGTCATGGGGATTCTCTTCTTTGGGGCATTGATTCATTCTAGACAATGCTCAGCTTCTTGCAGTTCCCATGACTGTTGATGTCATCTTGCCTTCCCTTCCTTTTTCTAGGGAAACAGATACCCCTCCTTCCAGGAGAGCTTCACATGTTTAATTCCTGGAATGGAGGATTTGCCCTTTTCCCTGACTTCCTCTTCTACTCACCCAGAAACAGAGGGGTTGTACACCAAAGTAGAGGGTGTAGTATTGCCTCTCTGCTGTTACTCACTTGCAGTATCATTGTGAGTTATCAGTACTTGCAGAAGTCTCTCTCTGTGCCTTTCTTGCTTGTGCAGTAGCTATCTCCTGTTTTTTTGCTGTTTACCTTCAATTTTGTCCTTTGCTGCATCTCAGCCTACAACATAATATTTCCTTTGGTATTCTGGTGTCAGCCAGGCTATGCAAACCTTCAGAAATACTTGGTGCAGCAGTTATTAGCCCTCAAACTTTTGGTTTTGTTCCACCTCAGCTTCTCGAATGGTGCTGTTAATTGGGCCAAGCAGCATTCTGTATGTGAGTCATGCGTGGATTTGTTTCTTATTTCTTTTTATTACCTTATTGCAGGAGACTTTTGATTACATTGGCAGTTCACGAATGGTGTACGATATGGAAAAAGATAAATTTCCTCTCCGTTTGGAGAACATCCATTCTTTTGTGGAGTTGAATCAGGTGAGAGACGAGCTGGGGGATATTTTTGATTCTTTATTTGCCTGTAATAATTTAGGTGTGGTTTTCTCAACCATCGTTTTTCACTGCTTTGGTTGTTCTTTTTTCTGATCAGGATTTAGTCATGCCTTAGTATGTGTTGAAGGGGTTTTGTTTCTTTCCTTGCAGGTGGCTCTAAGGAATGGCTCCATTTTGTGGATGCATACAGACCCTGTCTCTCGATTGAATGCAACTGTTGAGCCCCAGGTGAGTGAAAGCAGTTTGTAGTTGTTCACCTAACTGAAATTCTGAGGCATCCTTAGCATTTTACAAGCGTTCAGGATGTTAAACTTCCCAGATAAAGAAACAACTGCACATTCAAAACAAAAAGAGTGGAACAGTGCTGTTTTCTCCTTTTCAGATTAAAAACCTGCTCGATATTCTGACTAATAGCAGCGTAGGAGCAAATGTCACTTTCCAGGAAGTTGGATTTTCTCAGTCTCTTCCCCCATCTTCATTCCAACGCTTCCTTCGAGCCCGGCACATTCCTGGCGTTGTCCTGACCGACCACCAGGCTTCCTTCCAGAACAGGTACCACTCTGGGCTGCCCCATGGCCAGAGGCAGTGGGGCCGGCAGAGGGCAGCCCCAGCTCCTGCAAGGCCTCTGCCAGGCCTGTGCTGCCCAACACATGTGGAACGGCAGGCTGGGGGGAGTGGAGGAGCAAACGTGTGCCATGTAATTGAACAAGCGCAACATAATTATTCTGACAACCGAAAGAAATCCAGTTTTGTACAGAAAATGTTCCCCACAGCTGGCTGGGAGCCAGAGGTGAGCAAATGGCAACTGAGCGTGCCTAAGCCTCATCTGTTCTTCCAGAAGCTAGATGCTTCTTTTCTTTTTTTTTTTTTCTTTTTTATTTTTTTTTTTTTCCATATAGCTTTCTATTTGTGATGGCAGAAAGCCCCAGGCATTACAAAGGGCACTTTCATTCACCTCACATGACCCTAATACTGGGTGTTCCTTAGGGATCTGCTTCTCTTCAACTTTGGAAGTGGGGATGAGGGGTAGAGGACAGACGTCCCCTTTTCGCTTCTTCTCTTCTTGCCTTTTCCCCTTCATCCAAGCTCTTCAAATTGTCTCTTTGCCTTTTCTACCCTCTCTGTTACTGAGAATCTCTGGCATGATCAAAAGGAAGTGGCTTCCCTTTCTTCCCTTTTAGCTCTAAACGTGCACTGCTTTGAAGGTGCAGGAGGAGCTGAGGTGAAGGACAGCACACTTCCCTGGTCTGTGACCATCTGTAGGCTGGGGAGATCGATCCCAGGTTGTCTGGGAATGTCAGGTGTATAGACCATGCAATTCCCAGTTCAGCTGTATGTGTTGCAGACTCTTTGGTGTAAATCTCTCCTAAAGTTCACTTGGAATTCCTCACTGCCTTTAAAACAAGGCATTAATAAAAACCCACTAGCATGACTTGCATTGAAAGCTCTCTTCCCACGAGACCTTCTGCATGAGTTGTCCTTGCCTCAGTTTCTCTATCCATTTAATAGATGGGGGCTGTCGCCCACCTGAAAGCTAATCACAGCTTGTAAATTGCTTGGAGATCCTCAGATGGGAGAAGCTGTGGAAGGGCCAAGTTAATTATAAAGCCTCATTAAATGGTTTAAGGAGCGTGTGGCAGGGCAGTGCTTTGGCAGAGCTGTCTCTCTGCTCCCAGGAGACTGCTCCCACTGTTTGCTTTAAGCACACTCTGAATTGAATTCCATGCCCTGTGGTTTCTTTCTGCTCCTCCCCAAGCTCTGTTTGCTTTCTTCTTTTCAGATACTACCAGAGTATGTACGACACTCCAGAGAACATCCGGATGCAATACCCCGAGGGGCTTAGCCCCGAGGAGACCCTGGAGTATGTTACAGACACAGCCAAGGTTCCAACTTCACATTTTCTTTAGCTGCTCTGTCTGGGATTGGATGGGGCTTTCAGTAGGGGCAGATTGCAGGTGGGCTCACAGAGAGAGGGGGAAGAAGGTGGGAATGCTTTGTACGTTTACAAAGGCAATGGGCACTCAAATGCTGGTGCGATATAAGCATGTTGATGGATGTGTAGGTTCTGGCTTGCTCTTAATTGTTTTGCTGGGTCTGTCTATCTTGATTAACACAAAGTACTCTTCCTTTGCAGTCTCTGGCAGAAGTTGCCACAGTGGTCGCCCGTGCTCTCTACCGGCTTGCAGGGGGAGCCAACGACACCTCTGCTATTCAGGCAGATCCAAAAACGGTACGAGCAGATGGAGTTGAGTCCCTGGCATCTATGATGAGCCCTCACGTACTTCCCTTCTGTCTCTGTTTATGTGTGTTTACACAGCATGCTGTCCTGTCTGTCTCCATGAGGGCTTTGCCTCTCCCCCCCTTTCTCCATCACAGCTGAATGGAAAAACTTTCACTCCACTTCCTTGCCTTTCCGTCTCAGGGCAAAGAAGTGGAAACTGAGGTGAGGTGGCAGTGTGTGCCACAGGGATCAAGTAAGGAATCGATGGATCTGGAATGAAGCCCTTGTTTTCACATAATGTACAGTTGTGACATGTAGTCTCTGCTTTGCTATGCTCTTGGTCTCTGTAGTGAAAAGTGTATTCTGTGCCAAATAATCTTGAGAGATGTAGCCATTAAGATGCTGTGTTCTTTCCTCTTTGTATAAACCAATTTACATTTCTTTCCAGATCACTCAAATGCTCTATGGGTTTCTGATTAAAATGAACAATTCCTGGTTTCAGTCCATCATTAAACCAGACCTGAAAGGGATTCTGGGTAAGCAACATAGGGAAGAACACAGGGATGTGTTTGACCCCATATGTTACCTGGCAACTTTGTAAAGCTCCACAGTATCACTGCTTCTGGCATTTTCCCCATCAATTCCAATTCTCTGACTGTTCCAGGTGATGATGTTCCCCAGCACTACGTTGCTGTTTCCAGCCCTGTGAACACTACCTACCTTGTGCAGTATGTTCTGGCCAATCTCACAGGCACTGTTGTTAACCTCACCAAGGAAGAGTGTTTGAACCCTGAAAAAGCACCTAATGCTGAGAAAGAAGTAAGTGCCATTAGAGTGGCAAGGACAGATCTGCTGTTCAATTTTCTGGTTTTCTGCTTTTGAGGGAAGCTAGTTAGGATTGCTTTGTACTGCCTATAATCACACATGGGAGAGCTGGATCAAATCCTTCAACAAGAAGGCGTTCTGACACTGAAGGGCAGAGGAGGAGTAAATGAAAGGATCCCCTGATAATGAGAACAGTCAGAAAAACCCTCCTCTCTCTTACCAGAAGACAGTCTTGTTATTTGCTAGTGCCTTGCTGTCTCCTAATGTCTTGTTTTTGTTGCAGATGTATGACTATGCCTGGGTGCAGGGTTCCCTGGACCCTAATTCAACATCACGAGTCCCCTACTGCGTTCGGTCAACCGTTCGCCTGAGCAAAGCACTCTCTCCTGCCTTTGAGCTGAGGGAATGGGGATCTACAGAATATTCCACATGGACAGAGAGTCGATGGAAGGAGATCCGTGCCAGAATATTTCTAGTAGCCAGCAAGGAGCTAGAGGTGAGTTTGCACTTTGCATAGTGCCTTAATAGTGAGTCGTCTCTGTGGCTTTCTGACAGTGACCACCCCACCCCCATTCAATGAAACTTCTATGAGATTTTTGTCTATCTTTGTTGCAACAATGCTAAGTATTTCTCATCCCTTCCTAGATAATCACTTTGGTTGTGGGCATTGCCATTCTGGTCTTCTCTCTTGTCGCCACACATTTTATCAACGCCAAAGCAGATGTACTTTTTAGCATCCCTCGGGACCCTGGGGCTGTGGCTTACTGAAGATGCTCTCGAAGCATGAGAAGTCTTAGTCCTTGGATTACAAATATCAAAGAGAAAACTACACTGGAATGCCCCTCTCTCTGGATAGGGACGGAAATGGTTCTCTCCAGAGCCTCCATGCTCAAGTTAGGAGCCCTGAAATGTTAAGAGACTGTGTGCCTATCAAGCCCAAAAGAAATTGTGACTGAGAAGTTCCCGAAGCCTTCTGTTTTTAATTTGTCCTTACTCTGAGAGATGTGAGAGGATTGTTCCTGAATGCCATCGAGGTGACAAAGCAATGGACGTGTTCCCTACGTGATGGTGAGGGTGGGAGGGGTATTTTCTCTGGGATATGTGTGGACCAGTGCATTTCCATGGTGTCCAATAGCATGGGTTGCCTGTTAACGTCCAACAGTTGCTGTGAATCTGTGTATATACTACAATGCAGGGAGGACAAGCGTGTTTAACACATGATTAGTTGTAAAATATCCTTTTTTTTTAAATGGTGCAATATTTTCTGGGTTTTGTATATATATATATATAAATAGTTCTGTTTAATTAAAAAAGAAATCTCTGCTTACAGATTAACCCATTGCCTGCATTATCTTTAGTTGCTGCCCAAAGAACTTAAATCAGTGGGTGCTGCAGTATGTTTTGGTCTTGGGAGGAACAGCATTTGTTTCAGCTTAGACTGATAGCTCTCCAAGGCAGGGATGGCTGCTCATTTCTTACAGTGCTGTCTGTGGTGATGCCTTGGTTCATTTTAGGCACTGGTATATTAAACATTTAATAAAGAGCGTGCTCACAGCAGGACTGGGCTCTGAGATCCAGCAGTGATGACTGACCAGGCATTCAGCCATTCCTGCTTGTTCCTTTTATGTGAAAATCCACCTGTTCTTCAGCAGTGTTGATTCAAAGATGTGATAGTGCTGTTGTCCAAAGTGAGGAGCTCAAAAACAGGTAGGGAGGATTAATCACAGAAATCAGAGCTGACTAGCACTGAAGCCAGCATCGTTTTCGCTTCCCTAGAGGGCTATGCAGGCTTATTGTGTTTAAGTCTTTTCTCAACTAGACATAAACTCTGGAGTTTTAAAGTAATTCAGACCTTGTGCTTTCAGTGCTTCCCTGAGGGAGACTTTTTCCAGTTGCTAATGCATCTTGCTATCAGGAAAACTGTTCCTGATACTTGGCAGAATGTTTCAGTGCCTGATTTATTTTCATTTCTTCTAGCAGCACCGAAGAAACTGAAATCTCAGTTTAAATGGAGATATCTTTTTTTCATAGTAAGGGTTTTCATAGCCTCTAACTCCTAATCTTTGGACAGAATGAATCAGTTTTCCCCAAATTATTGACTATTTATGTGCTGGAACATGCTTCAGGTGAGATAGAAGACCTCAAAACAGCATGTGATCTGACATGAGTTTTGTAAAGTACATTTTCCCCCTCGTAAGGTAAGTGGGTTATATTTTCTTTACATAGCCAATTAATTTCAAACCTAGATTGGATGCTTGGGTTTGGGCTTTTATTTTCATTAAGGCTTCTGGTTGGGTTTTGTTGGGTTTTTTTTCTCCTCTCCTCGCTCGTTTTCCCCACACAAACAGAAATAAACCCTTTCACCACTCCCAGCCCCATTTTCCACTCCCAGCTTTTTGTTCCGAGCTGCTCTCTGGCGAAGCAAACAAACAGCTGCCTCCGTTGTCTGTGCCTATGCCACTCCTCAGATGGCCAACAGGTCTCCCTGTGGACAGTGCAATGAGCAGCCCTCCTATCAGTGGCTGACAAGGGGACAGGAGAAGCAAGGGGCTAAGCTGGCAGCTGCTGTGGCAGAGACACATTTTCCATAATGCTGCCAATGCTGGAGAGCACCAAAAGTCTTCGCTCGACTGTCAGCCCAAAATTTACCCCTCATCATAGATCTGTGTGTCCTTCAAACTTACGGTGCCAGCAGTGTTGCTGAGCAGAAGGGTGAAAGGAAAGTAGCCATCAATGTGCTTCCAGCCCTCCTCATTGTGTTTTGCCATGGTCAGTAAATTAGTTTTGCTCAGCTGGCTTTTGATGATCGGGCTGTGCTGCTCGGATCTGAGCCTCAATTCTTCTGGGAATTGGGCCTGAGTGTAGGATGAAAGGGGGTGGGGAAGAAAGGGGATTGCTGGATTCGTTGGGAAGTAAATGAGCCACAGGAGCGAGTCTGTGCCTGGGTTTCTGTGCCTTGCCCTTCTCCTCACAGTGCCCATTCCCATCTATGGCACGAGCCCGACTCCTGCCCTGCTTCCCAGTGGTGAGGGATGCTCTCGAGACCGTGAGCTGAACAGTGCTTAAAATACAGAGGTGTAATGTTGGAGTAGAAACAATGTTGATGACAGAGGAGCTGCTTTTCGTGTCATGGAGAATGAAATCCCATTTTATATGGAAACACACATGCATCTTTCTCCAGATTGTAAATGGGGCGCGCCAGGAGGAGCTGGAATCAATATGACCAATATTCAGTTGCTCAGTCTCACCGCTGATCTCCAAACAAAGAGCTGACAGTGGATTTGGGAGTGCTCATTCCCCTCCGCTGGGACTGGGAAAGCCTTTGCTGCTTCTGTGTATGGCAAGTAAATTGCTGCCCCTTGGGGAGCTGCTGTTGGCTGGTTTAAGCCCAGAGTTCGTGCTTTATCCCTGCAAATGCTCACTCTTAAGCCATCCTCCCCATGCCTTCACTCTGAGTACAGTTATCTGCAGTAGGTGCATGTCCCTAGCTTGAAAATAAAATAAGCTCGACTCCCTGTTTATCTTCCTTTACAGCATGCAGTAGCTGCTTTGGTTTGGAGCTGAGCACGTCCCCGTTCCTCCTCCCATCCTCATACAGCAAGCAGCAGCTGTCCTCAGCTGCGCCAACCTTAAAGTTGATAACTCCCCTGATACACTTTTCTCCATCACTCCTGAGATTATGTGCATTAATTAGAGCATCCCTAATGCTAATAAGCAATGGGGAATACGGGCTTTCTTAGTACGTAAATGTGGAAAGTCGTTTGAGTGTTGGTATAAACGTAGATTTATTTTTATCTTTGCAGTAGGAGCAAAATTACCGAGTTTTTGAGGTGCAATTGCTTGCATTTGGATGGGTGCTGGCTAAGTAAGGTAAAGCTGAAGTCAGGGACCTCATCTCTGCTCCCATTCGTGCTGCTGCTGCTCTGGGTGACAGTGCAAAGCTGGTGGTACGGCCTTCCTTGAGGTAGGTTGATGCAAGCAAGATAATTCCCATGTTCAAAGCCTGTTCTCTGTGATAATTAGATAAGTTTGCATGGGGAATTATGCGTAGCATATGGAAAGCAAACAACTTTGCTGCTCATGTCTGCTCTTCTTTCGAAGCTGCCACTCACAGCAGCGCACCCTCTTGGTGTGAGGAAGGTTTGCAGCAAGCACCACTCGTGTGTCCCAGGTTGTCCAGGAGGACGTGGGTCAGTGGGGAAACAATTCATAGGATCACTCCCTATTTTCTTGCTATGAGAAACCTTTAGCAAGCTTTGTGCAATGACAGAGGTTACCACCCCTCCAGCAGTGTCATTGGAGGGCACAAAAGCTCCCTCCAATGCAGTTGCTGCATTGCAATCAAGTTCAGGTACTGGGAAAAAAACATTCTCTTCTGCCTCTCAGACTTTGGCTTGTTCCAAAGCATGAATATTGAGTTTCTTCCAGAACTTGAAGTTGTTTTACATCATTCTTGGTCTAACCTGTTCTTCCTGATGCACACAGATGCTGGGCAGCTTTGAGTGCTGTCCAAGCACTCAGCATCCTTGGTGTTTTTTAGGCATTGAATTCAGCAGGTTGCTTATTCTGCTGGTTAAGTGGGGTGAAGGGTTTGGGAGATCATTCCTGCTCTGTGTTTGACCAAAGAAATGGGAGAAAAGGGAGAACTGTGCAGTCAAAAGCAATTTCACCCCCAAGGGATGGAGCCTGGGAGAAGCAAGTTCTGCAGCCTCCTGCCAAGGGAAAAAGAAGTGATGCAACCTCTTGCAAGTCTTGCTGGACTGCTCTTCAAAATAAACATGCTGCTGACGCCAGTGAGGGCTGGGGCAGCAGTTCCCAGGGGCAGCTGCCTGTCTGCACCTTGTGCTGTTTGTTCTTGGAGGTAAAAACTGCCCGGGTCAGGTGAGCCTGGTGGTGGCAGGACAGCCCTGGAGAACACCAGTGCTGGAACCAGCTTTCCTGATGTGCTTGGAGAGCAGTGATTTGCTCACTAACCTGCAGCCTGTCATTTTGCTACAACGTGCTGAGCCAGGAACACAGGGGTCTCTGCCTCCAAAATCTACTTCATCTCTTCGCCTTGCCCAGCTCACTCCTTACTGAGCTCCCCTCAGACCCTTCATCCACCTCCCACCCCTGCCCTGCTGCTGAGGTAGGTCAGTAATCCAGGCGCAGCTCTAAAGACATTTTCCCCATTCCACTTCTAGCAACATCAAAGCCCAGACGAGCTTTTTTTTTGGGAGCACAGACTCCCCTTGCTGAGAAGGGCAGCTGGCACATGCTGTCTCTCCAGCAGAGCCTCCAGGCATCTCACGGAGACACTCCCCTGCCACGCATCTTTTGCGAGCATCAATTTCCTCTGCTCTCTCCCCGGTGCAACTCTACCAGGGATTTCTGTACAAAAAGAAGATGCCACTGACGCTCCTGACCTCTGAACTCAGCTGCCTCCCAGGAGGCAGAGGGCTGGGGCTGAGCCCAGAGAGGAGGGTTTGCAGCTGCCCTTGTGCCTGGAGGGGGCAGACATATGGGGGTGACAGTCAATGAGACAAGGAGAAAGGAGAGGAAATGTGTGTTTTCTTAGCGCCCAGCATCCCAGCTCATGGGAACTTTATGGCTCCAGAATATTAAGAGGCAGGAAAGTTAATTAATACCCAGAACAAAGCCAAGGCTGTTTGGCTTCTGAGAGAAGGAAGCAGTGGAGACAGGGAGAAAAAAAAAAAAAATTGGTGTCTTAAGCAATTTTTCAGTGTTTTATCAGCAGCTAAAATAGGCTGTGTCCCAAACGGGGCTTACAGTCATTCTCCAGCACTCCCACTGCTGTGATCATCGACAACTTTGTGTCGTACTCAATGAGCAGCAATGAGTCCAGACGAAGGAGAGAAGGCTCAGCCCACTGCAGCAAAGCAGAGGTGGTTGGCTGGCACCCAGTGGGCATCTGAATCCAACATGTGTTTTAAAATCAGGGTCTGAATAACTACAAATAACATCACAGGAATTGCCAGGCTGGATCATGCCCAGGGTCCATCTCTGCTGCTGCTCTTGTCTCCGACAGACCGGCACCTGCTGCTGGGAAAGGTATGGGAAGACCCTGGAGGTAGCTGGAGAGGAGGTGATGGGAAAACTCCCATTCAGTGGTTCCAACTCGCTCCTTCCCTGCCCACCCTGTGCTCCTGTGGCCTTGTCCTTTCATCTCTGCGCCTTGGCCATCCTTTCTGCACAACCTGCCCATGAGCAATGCAGGGTCCTGCAGGGATGGTGGATGCTGCTTAGGACCTCCAGCACGCTGCTGCCCAGGTGATCCCTCCCCGTCGCCAGCACGGCTCCAGCAGAAAGGTTTCTGGGGCTAATCAAGATCGACATACAAACAAAACAGCATCTCTGCATCTCGCAGCCAGCAGAAAGGGAGAAGCAGATGGGCGAGAGGAGGCAGGGAGCTGCTGCTAAATGGATTGATGGAGAGGCCTTTAAGAGAGATGGATTGGAGAGGGAGCCGCTGGAGGAAAGGGCCGGGGCGGCCACGCTGCGAATGGGGCAGGGGCCCAGGGAGATGATGGGAAGGGAGAAAGGCCTGCAGATAACAGATGGATGGACACAAAGACTGGAAGGGAAGAGAGGGACAGATGGACAGGCAATAGAGAGAGTCAGGAGAAGAGAGGGATCTGAACGTAATTAGATTGGATCCGATTATGACAGACTCGATTAGAGCAATATTATGATCAGGAGCTTCTGTCGCTATTTGGCTTTTAGGGGGAACAAAGCCAGAGAGCACGTGTGGAAGGGGGACAAGCGGAGGCGAAGGGAACTGGGAAGGATGAAAGGAAAGGGGCTCCTTGTGAAAGCTGTCAGTGGTGGTGGTGACAGATTGTCTGGTTATCGAGCACCGGGGCCGTCTGTCACCGGCCGCTCACAAAACCTGCACTCAATAAAAGGCAGGGAGACAAAGGGAGAGGAGAGGAGAGGAGAGGAGAGGAGAGGAGAGGAGAGGAGAGG
>NW_024966233.1:40302-45717 GCF_019238085.1 Lagopus leucura
AGAGGAGAGGAGAGGAGAGGAGAGGAGAGGAGAGGAGAGGAGAGGAGGACACAAGTCAGGCTTGGGGTGTTTTGCATGGCTCAGGGGCTGCTGGTACATGGGCACACGCACAGGGAAACATGGGTGTGCACACAGACATGCTGAGAGGTGCTGAGCCATGCAAGCCCAGGTGTCCTGTAGTGCAACTTTGCTCCTGCACACATTAGTGTGCACAGGTCGCATGGCCAGCCTGCTCTAACACATGCTCCAATGCTGTCCAAAGAGGCTTCGAGCCCTGGGCTGGAGCTCCAAGGGCTGGAGCATCACCCTGCTGAGCTCCAGCCGTGCACTGCGATGTGGTTGGCAAGGCCTTGCACCATCCATGCAGAGCACTGTGCCCTCTGCAGCCCACTCAGCTGCAGCAGTTGGTTGCAAACCAGGCATGATGGGGATGGCAGCTGTCCGCTTTACCAACTGCACTTGTGCAGTCCTGGAAAAGAGCAGCAGCAGTAAACCATCCCTGTTGATGCCGGAGGAGCTTTGCAGCAGGGAACAGCCCAAAGCTGCTGCAGGAGGCTTTGCTGTGAGGGAGCAGTGAGGTGGTTGCAGGAGCAAAGGCAGCTCAGCACCTCTGATTCTGCAGAGGGCTCTCGCTGGAGAGGTGGATGCATTCACACCTCATGCGTGGAGATGGAGTCCGTGGTGCAGAAGTGATGATGCCCCAGCACCATCCTTTAGTAACGGCAGTGTGTGGCAGGGACCCCCACGCCTCTACAAAGCTCTCCCACTCATCCTTTGGGTGTGTGGCCCCTCACTGTAGGAAAGTTACTCCAGCTGGGTCTGGCCCCAGCAGCCCAAGGGTTAATGCTGCCTGTTTTCCCTGACAAGCAGAGGCCAGTATGGTCCCGGGTGGCTTTGTACAATATGTCACCTCCTTTCCTGCCAAACACTGCCTCTCAGAGCCTCCTTCCATACTGAGCATGAAGACGGGAGCAGCTCAGCCCTTGGGGTGGGCACAGGGACGGACCTCCCTCAGCCACAGCATCGCAGGGCGCAGGGAGGGAAGGGAGTGCTGCAGTTGACTGTGCTTCCATTGCCATTCGCTGCTCCTTGAGTGCTGTACTGAACAGCAGATCTGGGAATCCTGAGGGTTCCTGCAAGCTGTGGTGTGTGAGCACCGCCATGGAGAAGCCCAGGTGGTCGTGATGAGGAATACCAATTCCTGCCAGAAGGGAATTGGGAAATTCAGAAGTGAAGAGCAAAGCCAAAGGCCCTCTTGTTCTTCCTCCCCCAACTCCCATCAGTTTTTGGCCAGCTGTAGGAGAGCCAAAGCCCAGAAGTTCTTGCAAAGGAAGCAGCAGCCAAACTCGTAGGGACCGTGGTCGCTCACATGGGCCTTGAGCAAGGGGAGGTCAGAGCCAAGGGGAAACATGGAGGTGGGTTACAGGAGGATGGCCCTGTCAGCCTCCTGCAAGACCTGGGGCTGTGGCTTCACATGAGGGGTATCCCCAGAAGCAACCCTCACTCTTGGCAATGGATGCTGAGAAGTGAAGGGGCCTTTGTAACCTCAGCTCAGCACCTGTGGGGGGAGGAAGGCTGGAAGGGCAGAGTTAAGGTGATGGAGCTCTGAGCAAGGGACTGTCCCTGGCTGACGTCCCCTACCCACATCCTGTGCACTGCCCCTGGAAGCGCAGTGGGGAGAGAGCAGGGAGCCACGGGAGTGGGAACCCATTGCAAGAAGCAGGAACCCTGCAGAATAGTCCTGGCTTCCCTGTTGGGAGCAGCTCTGCTCCATCCTTGCCCAAACCCGGCAGGGTGCCCGCAGCAGCCCGGCATCAGCTGCAGAGAGAGAGGGGGGCCCTGCTGGCGTCCTGGCAGGGACACGGAGCAGAGGAGGCAGAAAGAAGTGAATGCAAACAGCCCAGCGGGCTCTCGGGGGAGACAGGGCCAGGCTGCGAGTGTGGGGAGGAGGGGGTGCGGGGCTGAGGACCCTACAGACATGTGTGTGCTGCTCTCCCTTATGTGAGGAGCGATGTGTGCGGGGTGATGGGTGTGCATTGCATCCCGTGCGGTACCCGGGTGCTGTGCGTTGTTCTCGGGGTGGATGCAATGATTGCCATGAGCTCATTAGGCGAATATTGTTTGCTAATCGGTGCCATAGCAATGGTGAGGCAGTTCTTCTCACCACCACCTGATCCCTCCGCCTCGGCCGCCGCTCGCTCTGCAAACCCTGAGCCCATCTGCTGAGCCGTGCCGCGGGCTGGAGCTGGCCCAGGTGCCCATGCCCATCACCTGGGCTTCATCGTGCTGGGAGGAAGCTGCCCCAGGGGCCAGGAGTGGGGCAGGGAGCCAGTACCGAGGGATGAGGGGCGGAGGGGATGGAGGGAGGATGCTGCAGGCAGGAGAGCACATGCAGGAATGGAGTGTGGGGTGGGAGATGTGCGGCTTTCAGAGCTGGGAGAGAACTGTTAACAGAGTGGGTTTTTTTCAAGGCAGAGTTTAATGGGAGAATTTGAAATCAGAGAATGGGCGAGAGGTTCAGATGAATCTGACCCACAAAAGAGATCGTTGTCTCGTGGTGAGCAGTGTTGTCAAAGCAGCACTTGCGTGCTCTGGTTGCCCTTTCCTTTCACTTTCTCTCTCCTCCCCAAACTTTACTCCGGGTGAATTTTACAACAGCTCACAGGGGGAGCACCTATGGGACGGTGATGCTATTGGAGCTGCCTGGGACTGGATCTCCACTCCTGGGTGATGCATGCACAGCGCAGCCCGCCTCACCCCGCAGCAGGCAGGGCTGCGCCATCGGCCCCGCCGCTCTGTCCCACCCAGCGCTACGCCTGCCCATCTCTCCCCTTCCTACGCTCACTCCCATCTCTCCATTTCTCCTTTATGAAATATGCATGGAGAACAGATGTCGCCTTCTCCCGGAGCACCCCCACCCTCCTCCCTCCCTCCTCCCAGCCCACCACCTCCATCCACCCTCCAGGACCACATCCAACCTCCACCTCCCTCCTCTCCCGGGGGCTCCAACCTCCCCCACAGCCAATGGCATCCCCTCTCTTGGCTTTAATATTTATGAGGGGGGGAGCAGCGAAGCGGCCAATGAGGCAGCTGGGGTCGGACCCGGTGTGCGAGGCCGGGGTGCATATATAGCGCGTGGGGCACATGCCTCCTTGGTGTCCATCTCCCCGCACGGTCCTTGAGCTCCTGCCCCATTCGTGGCATGCTCGGGCCCCAAGGATCCCGGGGCTCATCCCACAGAGCGGGTCGCCAACTTTCTGCCTCCTCCATGGACGGATGAGCGAGCGGTTCCTGGATTACTTTGAGCTTCAGGAAGAGGAAAGCTGGAGCCTGGGAATGGTCGTCAACTCAGGGGTAAGGCGGCTTTGCTGGGGTGGGACGGTGATGCGATGCTGTGGGGTTGTTGGGTGGTGAAAGAGGGGCAGGAGAGGGATTTCTGAGCAGAAAGAAGGAAAGGAGCATCCGCTCAAACGGCCTCAGAGTGGATCTGGTGGGGAGTGCTCAGAAATGGTCACACTGCTGGAATGGAGGACAAGGAAAAGGGTGAGGTTTGGAAGCGTTGCTTCTCTTGGGGCATCACCAGAGCTCTGCTGGAGGTAGGACTGGGACAAGTGTGGGTTCAAGGGGAGTTCTTGCTGCAGATGGATTTAGGAGGAGACAGCTTATGGCTCATCTAGAGCAGAGATCAGCTCAGAGTACGAGACACCCATGCAGAGAGCTTATTGAGGGGGGACCAACCCTGCAAAGAGGGAGCAAGGCTGAGCAGGACTGGGGGTGCAGCACTGGAACTTGCCTTCATGCAAGTAGTGCAGTGTCCACTGCCAACATCCTCCTGAGAGCAGGGAGAGAGGCCCCGTGCAGAACTCATCGCTGACACTACAACTTACATGCAAGGATGCAGAGGCAGCACCACCCTGCATCCCACAGCCCTCTGCACACCATGGCACAGGAGTGCCACTTGACAGGGGTGACAGCATCCGAGGAGGCAGACCAGCCATCTGCTTTCTCTCACCCCGCACCGATAGGTCAGGCAGTGGATGGGAGCGATGCTCCAAGGCAGAGCCACCAGCAGGAGGGATGGGGTGAGAGGATGGTGGGATGAGAGGAACACGGAGCTGGAGAAGGTGAAAGGAGCGCAGGAGGCACTGCTGTCCCTATGGCTGTTTCAGGAACTTCAGGTGCGCAGCTCCATGCTTCTCCCATTGCCTGGAACACAGCTGGTCTGTATCTGTGCTGAGAGTGAGCAGAGCACATCAAACACAGAGCTCAGCTCAGGCTTCCCCCAAGGATGCAGTCCATTATTATGGGGTTTATTGGACACTCGGAGCCCTAAGGTTACTTCCCAAGAGTTGCCTTTCTATCAGCACATACCTAAAGCAGCTCCTTCCCTCTTCTCCAGGCCGAGGACTTTGCAGGAACAACTTTTTGTTCAGCATTTGGTGCTTTACCTCTACTGCCTCACTGGTTTGTGTTCTAGGAAAAAGTCCAGGTAATTTATTTTAGCGAAATCTGAGTATTTCAGTGCAAGGGAGGGCATGTGCAGGAGTGAGCAGAGACCTGGTGAGTTGAGATATGAACGAGGGTGGGAATTAATGGTCATAATTGCATGTGAGATTGGTGGGGACTGTATGTATGCATGTGCTTCTGCAAGAGCACATCAAGCGCTCTGTCCATCACCCGTCCTTCAGAATGGGATGTGGGCTATTTCTCCCCAGCCATCACCTGTCTGTATTCGTTTGGTTTCCATTTCTCAGTCATATGGCTCATTACAAGCTTGTCAGGCCAGAGAGATGTAATATGTTGTACATCTCCACCTGGCTCTCTTCCCAGTCCGGCCGCTGTCTCTTTGCTCAGCAGCATTTCCCCTTCCAAAGTTCATTCCCCATCCCCTGCCCAGGATCACTGTCCCCATAGCCATCCCCGGGCTGTGGGCACCTGTACAGGTCCCTGCTCGCAGCACCAAGAGCCCGGGGCCAGGAGCCCTCAGGGAGCACGCAGCCAGCTCCTATTTGGACATATCAAGCAAAGCAGCTGTGTTGGGTTCCATATGTCTGGGGTGCCAGGATCCATGACATACGGGCTCATTTAGTATACAATTGAGCCCCCCTTCCCCTCGCCCCCGCAGTCTGTTTTTCCCCTTCACTCATCCACCACCTGTCATCCCTCCGGAGAGCCGGGAGGAGCAGCTTCCACCTTCTCCCAGAGCCATTCTGAAGCTCTGTCTCAACCACTGGAGCCAATCTCCTTCCTCTTTTCCCCTTTCCCCTTTCCCCTTTTCCCCATCCCCTTTTCCCCATCCCCTTTTCCCCATCCCCTTTTCCCCATCCCCTTTCCCCTTTCCCCCTTTCCCTTTCCCCCTTTCCCTTTCCCTCTTTCCCCTTTCCCCTTTCCCCTTTCCCCTTTCCCCTTTCCCCT
>NW_024966234.1:0-7355 GCF_019238085.1 Lagopus leucura
TTCTTTCTTTCTTTCTTTCTTTCTTTCTTTCTTTCTTTCTTTCTTTCTTTCTTTCTTTCTTTCTTTCTTTCTTTCTTTCTTTCTTTCTTTCTTTCTTTCTTTCTTTCTCTCCCTATTTCTTTTTTTTCTGGGTCATACTCTGGTATGAGTTAAGACAGTAAAGGCAGAAGGCAGTAATATTAGTGCATACTGCAAAACATCAGTCAAATCTTTGACATTAAATATCAGGATATTTTGATTGTATAGAGTATATAATTCTAAGAGTTAAAAAAGAGAAATTTACGTATATTATCCTTTAACTAAGTGACAGATGTCAGGGAAATCATCAAGCAGGTGTGCTTTTAGTGTGATCCCATAGGTAATACATTGGTAATATATTTTAATGAGTTTTTATCAATGAGCTGGAAGATAACCAAAAACATCATTAACACAGTTTGCAGATATCAGGAGTTGGAGTCTGGCAAATAAGAAAGAAGAAATGTTACTCGCAAAGGGCAAACCTGACTGCTTAATAAGCTAGAAGCTTATAAGGAGCATATGTTTTCATATGAACAAGCAAAAGGAGGGTAATAGAGAAAGTAAGAAATAGAGGACATAAACCATTCTAACAGGAGAGGAGATGCCAACATGGGAAACTTCTGGAAAGATCCAGAGTCATAGTGCTGCCCTGAACTGATCTCAGCTTCATGTGAAAGCTTAGAAGGGCTAAGCAGACTTTTCAATTAAGTAGCAAAGGGATACTAAGAAAATGTAGAGAGTCAATCATTGTTTCTGTATTTGTCCCAAAATAAACATTAGTGGAATACTCAATCAAATTCCTGTTTGTAGTTCAAGAAGGATTGATATTTGGAAAGAGTTCAAAGATTTGTAAGAATAATTAGATTATAAGAAAATAAGACACATAGAAAAAAATAATGTTGGCAGCCTAATTGCTTTATCAAAGATAAAAGGGAGTTATTCTAGTAATCAAGGTCTAGCTTCAGTAGGGTTTGAGACAGGTGGTCTGGTGACCTGTGTCACAGATCAAGGTAGTTAACCACAGTGGCCCTTTGTGAACATGTAATCTATGACTTGTATATAACTGCTTATTTCAAACTAAACAGAATTACAAGATGCATTTGAATAATTTGAAGTCAGGTTATGTAGGATTGTATTGCTGATACAGCCTTCTGTAAAAGATTGTATCTTAAATAATTTGTCTTGACTGAGATAGAACTTATCAAGAAGGAATGAAAACTGAAACCTTTTTAGATTATAGAAACAACCACACTCTGTCCCAGATACTAACCAACCACAAATGACCATGTGAAGAATGAAGTCAGTGCAAACACTGCCTTTGGTTTAAAAAAAAAAAAGTTATTCATATTCTTAATTTGATCTGATAAATTAGAGTACAAATAGCGCTCATGGCTGCTTCCTAAACTAACATACATGTGCAAGTAGTTACACAGAGGCAGCTTCAGAGAGAAGAGAAATGCAACATCATTTCTCCAATGACATAAAATTGTCTAGCTATATTACTCAAAAAGCTGTGATTCCTGTGTCAAGGAGGGCACATACTGATGCTGAAAATGTTGCAGTGCATAAAAGGGAACAAAGGGAACAAGGGAAACAGCAGCGGCAGCTTTTGCTTTGCTATCACACATTGCTTAACACATTGTCTTACTTAAAACGTTTTGCTCTTTGGTTAGAAAAGCTAAAACGTGGTTGACAAGACTCCTTTTTTTCAGCTGCCTGACTTGTATGAGCAGATAACCAGTCAGAAATGTCTGTAGAAAATACTGTCACTTGCATGGGGAGATGAGGCAGAGGCTCTCACAGACGTGAGGAGAGATCTATGCAAGAAGCAGCTGATATGCATTCAAACTTTTGAATGCCTTATCCAAACTTCTCTAATCTGGAAGCAAGACTGGAAATAACTCAAACAGAATTCTTGAAAGATTTTCAGAAGCACTTGGTTTTGGCTGGGTCACTAATACAGCAAGAATAGCTTTCCTGGGATATTTTGGTATTGCTGTTTCCTGTCTCAGACACAAACAAAACATTTGGTCTTTTTCTTTCTGCTCTCTTCTCTTCCCATTTTCTTGCCTTGTTCTCTGTCTCCCTTTCTCCTTCACAAACCAGTTTCAGCATTTTCACACAGTTCAAGCTGTGGTTCATATATAGGTTAGGACAAAAGCTGGGAGCCATCCCTCTGCCTTGCCAATAGCAGTCACCAAGTGCCCTAGAAGACTGATGCACACCAAAGCCTGTGACTCTACAGAGAAACAGAAACAAGAACATTTGGTACAGAATAGAAATGGGAAACTAATGAATATTATCATTTGGGAAAAAAAAAATTCTTCTTTCCTTCATTACCACTGTATTTACAGAGACGCATACGTATGGAGATGCTTACGCATGTAGTCAGTTTCTCCCCAGCTATGTGTGCACTATTCCCATTGAAACACAGAAGCCACACACATGCATCTAAAGGAAAAATGTGGACGCAACAGCTGTTGTTTTTTCTTAATATAGCCACATTAATTACAGAGTTCATTGACCACTACATACAACTGAAACTCTGACCACCCCGAGCAGAAGACCAGCTTTGCAGTGCCTCTTCAGGAGAAGATAGTAGTGTCTGAGAAAAGAAAAGCACTCTGATTCTGAAAACTCTCATCTGTTACTTCTTCCACTGAGCATCAGCACTCCTCCCTCCTTCATTAAGACTCTTTTTTAGGTATGTAGCCACACACAAAGACTGCCTGATAGCCAAAGAGCACATAAACTGAGCACTGCACCAACCCTGCTGGCAGTAAACAGTGGTTTCAGCTGGGATAGTAGTGCTGTGGAGTTGGCCGGGTCTTCATCAGGTTTGGCTGCCACAAGGCCTTCCCAGCTGCTTTCTTTCAGTGGCTTAGTTAAAGAACCTGAGTAGTTTGCACACATAATGGCTTTACTTTGTTCTGGTACACACGTGCATGCACACACAGCTTCATTTACAGAGCTGAAAGAGATCTGTCCATACATATACTCATTGAAGTTAAGTAAATGAAAATCAGTAAAATACCTTATAATTGTAAAAATAATGTAATTGTTTTATGATACTATTCGTGATTAGACAGTCTAGGATAGGAAAGTCTATAATAAAAGTCTGTGACATTTAATGCCTAAGTGGTCTGCATTTCTGGTTATTGTATGAAGTCTTAGGTAATGGTCACCTGAAAAAAGGCAGTGTGCTTTTTTGGCACAGAAAAGCCTCTGACATCATACACATAGGGTTCCAGCCCTACCTTTGGTGTCTTTGACAAAAAACATGCATCTTGGCCAGAAATTCTAGTAGAATTGCAGCAAGGCAGTTTTGCTCTATGTGATTCATTAACTCCTTGTTTACCTCTTCTCTTTTTTTTTGTAAGTCAAATAAAAAAGTCTCGTTCTTCAGCTGCATTCCTTCCTTAAAAATAAAGGAAATACAAATTACTCCTACCCCTGCCCCACAGCACAGTAGCTTAGGTTACTTTCTAACAGTGCATCATTAATTTTACTTTTTTTGTCCAATGCTATTTTACACTTTTGGAAGGTGAAAGACAAGGTGATTGTGCCTTTAGAATACAAAAGAAATTAGCCTGGCTGATTTCTTTACAATTAAGAGTCAGAAGGGCTGCTACATTTGCCATATAGAAATTGTGCCCTACAAGGCCAGAAGGGAGTACTGCCACCAGAATCAATAGGAGTGAGACAGCAAGATAAAGCATTGCCACTACAGAAGTATGCCACATCTGCAGCTAATAATAGCTTTTAGGGATAGCTAATTCAACTGTGCACTAGCTGATTTTGATTTTTCTCCTTTATTATTCCTCCTGCAACAAAGATTTGCAACCTCTTTTGATTTATTGACCTTAGGACATATCCATTCAGTGAATGCACAGAATCTGCAGTTTGAGATTCTGTGAGCCTACATCAACATTTTTTCTCTATTTTGTAAATTAGAGGTAAAGTGTAGTCTCATAATGTACTATGAAATTAAAAAGGAAACCACACAAAAACAGTGGCAGTCCATTAATGAAAAAGCTGTGGTTTTCTCAGCAAGGAGCAATACCCAGCATAATTAAAGAAACAAAGAAAATCATAAAATCATAAAATAATGAAGGAGGCAGTGAAATACCTGCAGCAAGAGATATTTCCATCTACTTGATATAGTCCTGGTAGTCCAGATGCTCATTTTCCCTCACCCTCAGTCTCGGCTTTTCCATAGCTGAGATTCACTCATTCACTTCTGTTCTTTATACTGTTAATGGAACACATCATCCCTTGAACCCATCTTTGTGTAATGACGGTTCTCTATGTTCTTTTCATCCTGTTTCTATAGCACTCAGAATGGATGAGCACACCTGGATTCTTCATTTCATGCCTCTTCAGTGTTCTTTAGACAAGGTATTTGTATTTGTCAACTCAAAATGAATAAGAAAAGAAAAAAAAATTCAGGAAGAGAGTCTGCTGAGTAAATCAGTCGCGTGAAATATCTTCTTTTTGCTTATTTTCATTAAATATAACTTAGATTTGTTTAAGCCATGTTATTTTTTAAAGGTGTATTCCCTAAATATTTTCTTTGGTATATCTCAGAATGTATTCATTAAAGACACGTTCTCCAATATTTTACTGAGAATCCTTGTTCTGAGGCTCTGATCTTTAACACAAAAAAGTTGATAATGATGTAATGTTTTGTCCCTGATATAGCTCTGAAAATTGCAAACAAACAAGCAAACAAATTAGTTCCTGGTACTTAAAAAAAAGCTTGTTAAAATATTTCAGTGATGACTTTTCAAGAAAACAGCAATTTCAAGTGACTCATGTGGATATACTGAATTTACATAGAAATATCGAGAAAATTCTCTCTGAAAAGAATGCTGGCAAAATTTTAACATAGTTAGAGCAGGCCAGGTTAAAATAGCAAACTATTGTAAAAAAGTAATTTCTCTTGCCTTTTACATTTCCCCCCCATGGAATGTCTTTCCGTCACACTGTTTTCACATGTATATCAACATCCTCTACTTCACTTTGAATAAATCTTCTGAAGTCCTCAGTTCAGCAGGACAGAGTCATGTGGAAATACCCATGTTAACTTTAAATGAACTAACTACCTTAGAGAGTCAAGGCAAGAGAGTTTCTTTAGAGGATTCAAATGATAAGGGGAAAAGCCTACATAACTGTCTTCTAATGCACAAATTAACTTATTTACGATGGGTTCCTGTAGTTTCCTGCCTACTCCAAGTTTACTGGTTCCATGCTTCAGTGGACAACCTTTGACGAATAACTTCCCACAGATTGGTCCAAGTCTGCCCTGTTTAATTGAGGTTCAGAATGCGTGAAGTTTTGTCTGTTTCAAATACCTTGATGCAGAAGACAGCACATGTCACTTTTAATAGGACAAAAGGGAGGATGCTGTCTGCTTTGCAACCTGGTCAAGAGGCTGGAGGAGCATATGGCAAAGGGATTTATTGCACTGACTACCAGCTCTAATCTCACTTCCCAACAGCGATGACTTCTTATTATATTGCTTTATGTTTTCACTACTTAGGTTGCAACTTTTATCTAGAAAAAGATACTTTTATCTGCGGCTAGACAGACACTGGGAATTTGCATTTACGTATTCTTTAATATTATTATTTAAATTAAGTGAATTTTAACTCAGCTGTTGAACTGGTCAGAATCAGTGCAACTGTCAGTGTTCTCACTACTTGCTAAATCACAGCTCTATGTCTGTGTCTAAGATAGACCCACAAAGTGCACACATGTAGGTACATTAACTGTTAATTTGGACTCCATAATAAAAATTGTATTCTTCTTTGATTTTTTTTTTTTTGGTGTATATCTTGTTACCTTTATTCATGATCTTTGTTAATTCAACACCATAAATATTTGATATTTGATGTACTCAAGCATATGGTTAAATTTCATATTTGTATTGAAGAGTAATAGTCAATATTTTTTATTCTTATTCAATTTTTGAGTTGCTAAGAATCCAGAATACAAAAGATGTACACCAGTTGCATCATGAAGCATGTCATGTCTTGGAACAAAACTCTATCATGATATCAAAAGTAGTGTAACTCTTCATTTTCAATAAAATTATCAGTGGGATTCTGTGAACTTTTACGTGTTGAAGCAGCAGCCAGCAACATATATTAGCCAGATGCTTTTTGCTGTTGTTAGGGAAGAAAAGGCATTACTAAATCACATTTAATCTGACTAATATTAAATCTGTTCATCAGAACGAGATGGTGCGCTTTCTATGAGTTGCTGTTCCTTATATTATTCTACAAAAAGAGACAGGAACATGCTGTTAGGTAGTTTTCTACAGTACAGATATCTATACTGAAGACATTTTGAAAGCTGCCATTGCTATTTCTGATTGTAAAAGCCTATTTTGAAATACAGCCCTTCAGAGAGAGCCATACCAGGCTCTTATGTACATCAGGTTGTTAAGTTGAATTACCAATTTTCCCTGTGATTTTCCTCAATTCACCAGACTCACCTCTTGGCCATACTTTTCCCCCACAAATAAAGCAGATCACATCCCCCTTTCTTCTTGTGAAAAACAAAACAAAACAGAATACAAACAAAAACACATGGCTATATCTCTATGTGAAAAGACTAAAGGAAAGAAAATTAAACATAGAGAATTTTCTGTAGCAGACCTGTTCTACCAGTTTATTTGGGATAAACAGCCAGATAGATAGACAAATGAATTTGATGCATCTTCCCCAGGTGTAATCTATTGTTGCTATAACACTGAATTCTGATAAGAGGGTATGCTGCCCAAATAAGATTGGACCTAAAAGAAGAATGAATTAGATTTATATTCTCAAGGCCAATTGCCAGTACCCAATAGTATGTGAAATGGATCACGTTAATTATAGTCCAAAAGCCTTTGCTTGTCTCTTTTCCAAGCTACATAACTAAAGTATTCAGATTAAAATAAAAAAGAGAATAGATCATAAAGGAATTACAATCCCAAAGGTAGTTTACTGAGGCTCAGATGTTCTTGGCAGCACTACAAATGATGTGCATATGATTAGAAAAAACATGGAAAAGATGCAAAGTATAATGACATATTTTACTACTGTGTTTGTTTTTCTTCTATTTTGTTCATTATGCACAAAATTAGAGCTAGAAGCCACAGCCAGAAAGCAGCATCTCAGTACAAAGTAAACCATACAAGGCTATTCAAATAGCTGGTTGAAATAAGCCAAGAAAACAGGAAGAGTGAATGAGCAACAACAACACAGTATAAAATAAAATAAAATAAAATAAAATAAAATAAAATAAAATAAAATAAAATAAAATAAAATAAAATAAAATAAAATAATGAT
>NW_024966235.1:0-25660 GCF_019238085.1 Lagopus leucura
TGGGTGGGTGGACACACCGGCAGAAAGTTGAATGGACAGACAGACAGAGGGATGGACAGACAGAGGGATGAGCGACTGGATAGACAGACAGTGGGATGGGCAAACAGATGGGCCCAGCCTGGTGTCCAAACCATTGCCCACCCATTCCCTGCCTCCTGCCTCAGCTTCCCCACTGACAAACACCCCTCCCAGGTCTGACCCCACTCCAGGGGTCCCCATCTCCCACTCGGGGTCCCACCATCCCCTCCCTGGTGCCAAATCCCTCCCAAGCTGCACGCCCCAAGCGGAGCCCCCCGGGGTGCCTTTGGGGACACGTGGGGGGGGCCATGCAGCCGCAGATGGTGGCAGCAGGACGCCTCCAAGGCGCAGATGACAGCCAGCAGAGCCGCGCGTTCCCCGGGCGATGGTTCGTTCCCACCGGGTATTTTTGGAGCTTTTCCTTCCTCTGCTCTCCCGGTTCAGAGGCAGCGGATGATGGAGGGCGGATGGGCGGATGCAGCACCCCAGCGAGATCCCAACGGGGATCCCAATTATTTCCCTAGCCGTGTGTGTGTGTGTCCCCCTCCCACCCCCCCTCCCCAGGCTGCGTGCGCCACGTTGTGCCACATCCGCTGCCTCGGTCTCCCTGTGCCACGTCCCCCTCAGGCACGTGTCCCCTGCGGTGCCGGCACGTCGCCGAAATCAAATTCCCTTTTGCTATCGCCAGGGCTATTTTCATCCCTCCTCGGTCACGTTGGTCCCCCCCTCCTCCTCCCGCCCCCCCCCCCCCCCCCCCCCTTCCACTGGCATCGGCGTCATTCCCCCATTCTGCAGGTGCTGTGTCATCCCTGCCCATCTCATCCCCTTCTGTCAGCTCTGGGGACACCGATGGGGACCCCGTGTTGGTGCTCAGCCTGCGGCGCGCTGCTGCCTCCTCCACCCCAATGCAGGCACACAGTCGCCCTAAATCACCCCAAACCCCCTGTGGGGTTCCCCCTTTGCTGTGAGGGTGCTGAGTGGGACCAGCCCCAGTGCAAGGGATGCATTGGGGGTGTTGGAGGGGGGGAGGGGGCGCACTGCCCTGTGATATTGCATCCACCCCATCCTCCAAACGGGGTCCATTTCCCCATGTGGATCCAAATCTGAAAGAGGGGGCAGAGGGAGGGGGTGAAGCCCTACAAACAGGGGAAAGCTGTTCGTTTTGGGTGGGAATCGCCTGTCTTGGGTTATTTGGGGTTTATTGGTGGGAGGGGTCAGACGTGGGGTCTCCCCACCTTTTGGTACCCTGGGGGGATCCTCAGCCCCCACATGAGCTGATCCTCTCATTCTCTCTCTGTGTCCCTACAGTTAAAAAGGCCAAATTTGATGGCCCTCAAGGTGAGTGGGCATCGGGGGGCTGGGGGGGGGGGGGGGCGAAAAAACCCCCCCCACAAATTATACAGAGAGACCACCCGGGGAGTGTGTGGGGTGGGGGGGAGAGAGATAGGGGGTCCCTAGGAAGGACAGGGGGGGCACAGGCCGGGGGGGGGGTTGGGGGGGGCACGGGGTGGTCCCTTCACCCTCTGCTTTGCTCCCGCAGAGAAGTTCAACACCTATGTGACACTGAAGGTGCAGAATGTCAAAAGTACCACCATCGCAGTGCGGGGCAACCTGCCTGCCTGGGAGCAGGACTTCATGTTGTGAGTGCCCCCACCCCAACAGGGACCCCTGCCCCACTGTTCCCTGTACCCCATAGGGACCTCATGCTTCTCCTTGCATCATCCACCTGTGGACCCCGGGATCCCCCCACCCCACTGCTCCCTTCATCCTCAGGGTCCCCCCACCCCTGTTTCTCCCTCTGACATCAGCCCCAGCTGAGCCCTGGGGGACGGAGGGGCAGATGGGGAGGGGGTGACCCCAATTTCTCCCCATCTCATAGTGAGATCAACCGCCTGGACCTGGGCCTGACAGTGGAGGTGTGGAACAAGGGCCTGATTTGGGACACCATGGTGGGGACGGTGTGGATCCCATTGCGCACCATCCGGCAGTCCAACGAGGTAGGACCCCCCCCCCAGAGTTACACCCCAAGGGACATGGGCACATGGGCACATCCCCCTGGGTGGCTTCCCCATCTCTGCATGGGGGGGGAACTCCTTGATTTGGGGTGCTCACTAGCTCTGCAGTGACACCCCACAGTGGAAGGCTTGGCTTGCTCGGGTGCTGGGGTGTCCTGGTGCCCCCCCCCTGAGCCCCCTTTTCCCACAGGAGGGCCCTGGGGAATGGCTGACCCTCGACTCGCAGGTCATTATGACTGACAATGAGATTTCAGGCACTAAGGACCCCACCTTCCACCGCATCCTCCTGGACACCCGCTTTGAGCTGCCGTTGGGTGGGTGCCCCCTCCTCACCCCAACCCCGTGCTCCGGGGCTGTTCTGTGCACCTATGGGGGTTTCTTTCCTTCCAGACATCCCCGAAGAGGAGGCGAGGTATTGGGCAAAGAAGCTGGAGCAGCTCAACGCCATGCGGGACCAGGATGATGTAAGGGGGGGGGGTCCCAGCACAGGGGTTGGGCAGGGCTGGGGGGGCTGCAGTCAGCCCTCATGTCCTCGTCCCCCCCGCAGTACGCCTTCCAGGAGGAGCAGGAGAAGCCACTGCCCGTGCACGGCTCCCAGTGCTGTAAGTGCACAGCGCAGCTTGGTGCCATCATGAGCACTGCCGGGCACCGTCCCCAACCCATCCCAGTGCCACCACACCGGGGAGGAGCAGCTCCTGGTGCTGCCCCACCACCACCCTGACCCCCCTCTGCCCCTTTTCTTTGTAGGCAACTGGAATTATTTCGGCTGGGGAGAGCAGCAGAGTGAGTATCCCTACCTCCTCCCACACATATGGGGGCGCACCGGGGGTGGCTTTGTGGTTTCCCATCCCGCTCACGGCACCCCCTTGCAGACGATGATCCCGACAGCACGGTGGATGATCGGGACAGCGATTACCGCAGTGAGACCAGCAACAGCATCCCCCCACCCTACTACACCACCTCGCAGCCCAATGCCTCGGTGCACCAATACCCCATGAGGCACCAGCAGCAGAGCTCCCGCGACTCCTACACCGACTCCATGCAGAGCTACGAGATGGACTACTCAGACCAGCGGCCCGTCAGGTAGCCCTGGTAGCCAGCAAACCCTCCCCCCCCAGCACCCGCTGCTCCCACCCCGAGGTCAGCAGGGTGGCAGCGGGGAATCGTGCTTGGTGGAGAGGTGAGGAAGAGAAGGGTGCCAGCCCTGAACCTCCCCTCGTTGCTGGAGATGGATGGAGGAGTTTCCAAGCTCTGTGGGCTCAAACCCCCCCTCTCCGCCCCCACCGCTGACCCCAAACCCCAACGTGGCTGTAGGGCAGGAGGGGACGAGCCCTGAGGTCACAGCACACAGCGCAGCCCCCCAAGGCAACATCCCCAGCTGACGGCGCGGTGACGGGCGGTGGTGGGAGCTCTCTGACCATCCTCTTCCTCTTCCTCTCCTCCCCGGCAGACGCTACGGTAGCGTAGATTCTGCCCCAAACGGGCGCAGCGACGCTGAGTCCGCTTCGGGGTCCAGCAGGCGGACCAGCCGCCAGCCTTCCCTTGAGAGCAGGCGGTCCCTAGACCTATCGGATAGGTGGGTCGTTACCTCGTTGTGTGCCGTGTGCCGTCCTCGCACAGTGCTGTGCTCGCTCCTTGCAGCCGCGGTGAGGCCAACACCAGTCCCGGCAAGGGAGGCTTCGCCCCGCAGAGCGGGAGAGGCATGAAGAAGTTCGGAGGGTTTGGGGTTTTGCCCCTTTTTGCTGCTCTTCCTGGAGCTGGCGGTGGGGGTGAGCACGTGTCGTGGTGCCGCTTGCCCCCCTTCGTGGTGACGTGGGGATGCCAACGCCGACTGCGTCCCCGGTCACTTTGCGCACTAGAGCTTTCCCTGCAGCCATTTGAGACCCCAAGGGCCAGGATCAGGCCAGGCATGACTCATGTCTCCTGCACCCCCTGCCCCAAACCCCCTCCTCAAGGAGCCTGGATGATGCCTGCACCCCTTGGTGTCCCCAGCATCCCTTCCCAGTGCCTCATCCCCTGCTTCCCCCATTCCCTCTCCGTGCCCCCCCCCCGCCCACACCGAGCCCTGGCTGGAGACGTGGTGTCGGCCTCTTCCTAGGCATGTCCCTGTCCCTGTCCTGTCTGCATGTGTGCTTATGTGAGTCCCCAGAGCCACACAGCCACCGGGACACCTCACCCCCAGGAGCGCTTGGGGTGCATGGAGTCCCTCTGCCCAACTGCACCCGTGGGTGCAGGTAGCAGTGAGTGTAGGAGGCAGCAGGGAGGGGGTGGTGAGAAGGCTCTGGCCCCATAGAAAGAGCAAAGGGAGGTCCCCAGAGCAAGGGAATGATTGGTCCATACAAAGGGGGTACCTTTGGAGAGGGGGTGCCCATGGAGAGAGGATGCTTTAGGAGATGCCCTCGGAGAGGAAGGGGGGTGTCCACAGAAGAGGGGGTGCACCATAAGAGGGGGTACCCCTGGAGAAGGGGTGCTCTTGGTGAGATGTCCACGGAAAGGAATGCGCTTGGAGATTGTGGTGCCCACACTTAGAGGTGCCCACACTTAGCGGGGTGGTGCCTGTGGATTTGGGGTGCTTACGACAGGTGCAGGAGCACCAGGCCATCAGGTATGGGGTGAGGGGCCAGATTTGGAGGACAGAGGGCAGGAGTCTGGATCTGTATGCCTTGTATATGTATATGCTTTGTATGCCACACGGCCACGCTGTGCCCAACCCATGGCGGGGGCAAGCTGAGGGGACAGTCAGGAAGGAAACTCCCCAGCATCCAAGCTGGGGTCTGTGTTTTCATCTGCCAGTACAAGGAGCCCAGTGCCCACCCAGTCCTGTGGGAGCCCCCTCCACACCGCCTCACCCACCCCCTTGGGATTGAGGGGACGTGGGGCAGGCGGTGCCACGACGCGGACCCACGGGAACCTTCTCCTTGTCCCCTCACCCCACAGCCCCACGGGGAGCAGCCGCTACGCCTCGTCTGCCGAGTTGAGCCAAGGCAGCTCCCAGCTGAGCGAGGACTTCGAGAATGAGAGCCTGAGGGACTCAGAGCTGGACGAGAGGGACGGCGACTCCTACCACTCCTGCCACAGCTCCGTCAGCTACCGCAAGGATTCGCCACGCTGGGAGGAGGATGAGGATGATGACCTCTACCTGGAGGAGGAGGAGGAGGAGGAAGAGTTCAATGAAGACTACAGTGAGAATGAGGAGGGCTACCCCAAGGAGGAAGAGGAGGAGGAGGAGGAAGAGCTGCGGGAGCCGGGTGCCTACGAAGCCCCTGAGCGTGACGCCTATCCCACACCGCAGAAACCACAGCAGCAGCAGCAGGTCCCACAGGTGAAGCCACAGCAGCAGGAAAGGAAAGAGGAGAGGAAAGAGGAGAGGAAGGAAGAGAGGAAGGAGGAGAGGAAGGAGGAGCAGGATACATCTGCCCCACAGGAGGCCCCAGAGGTGCAGAAAGATGAAGCTCCCATGCAGGAGCCAGCACCCGAACCCGAGCCCCCAAAACAGGATGACAGGTAGGAGGGGGATCTGTCCTGAAGCGTGCCTGGGGACGCTGTGGACCGGTGACACAGCTCGATGGTGGCCCTCGGTTCAGGTCTGCCTGCAGCGCCCATTCTGTGGGCTGCCCCATGGTTGCCCCATTCTGAGGCCCCCCACAAACAGGGCTGAGGTCCCGCAGGGTCTCCTGAGCTCACCTGGGCTCCATTCCCACTGCCGCGTCACGCTGCGCTCTGCGGGATCCTGGCAGGTTCAGAGCGTTCAAAGTGTTCCTCTCCTTTTCTTCCCCATCTGGATTTTGCAAGAGAGGAGGAAAAGAACTGGAAGCCATCCCTGGGCAGGTGCTCTTAGCCCCAGCTGGTGGGAAACGCTCGAAGGACAGCCTGGCTCAGCAGATGGGCTAGGAACTGGATGATATTTGATGTCCCTTCCAACCCAAGTCATTCCACGATTCTATAATTCCATGATTCTGTGACTCTATTACTCTGATTCTGTGTTTCCATAACTCTGTGACTCTGTGACTCTGTGACTCTTTGACTGCATGATTCTGTGACTCCATGATTCCATGGTTCCTCAATTCCATGACTCTATGATTCCTTGTCTCCATGACTCTTGATTCCATGACTCTAGGACTCTGCTGCCATTATTCTATGATTCTATGACTATGATTCCATGATTCTGTGGCTGTGATTCCATGACTCTGATTCTAGTACTCTATGATTCCATGGTAATGATTCCACAATTCCATGATTCCATGACTCCATGGCTCTACTCTTCGTGATTCCATGGCTCTATGACTCCATGATTCCAAGATTCCATGATTCTATGAGTCTGACTCCATGATTCCATGATTCCATGACTCTGATTCCATGATTCTATGATTCCATGACTGATTCCACGATTCCATGACTCTGTGACTCCATGATTCCATGATTCCATGCCTGTGATTCCAAAAAGGATGAAGACACGTAATCCATGTGTCTCCACACCAGTGTCACTTTGCTCCAGGCTGGATCCTTCCATCTCCCTTGGGTGCCAAGTCAGGGTTCACCAAGGAAGAGGAGGAGGCTCTGCCTTTGCTTGAGACCCGCTGCCTTTGCAGAGCTCTCCCTGCTAGAAAACTGCATTTCCCATGTTCACGTTCCCTCAAAACCCATAGGGATCCCCACACCTCACCATGCCCAAACCCCAGCATGGTGCAGGCAGTGAGTGCACCATATCCCTGCAGGGAGCCGGTGGAAGCGGAGGTGCAGGACCCCAAAGCACGAGCCAAAGCCAACTGGCTGCGAGCCTTCAACAAAGTCTGCCTGCAGCTACAGGAGGTGAGCCCCCCATTTCCCACCCCACAAACACCCACACCCTGGGGGGCAGCGGGGACCCCACTGATGGCCCCGTAAGGGCATGGAACGCTGAGGACCACGTGTGTGCATGCCAGTGCCACCCCTCGCCCCATCCCTGCGTTGCGCTGACACTTTTTTGTTCTGTTTTTAGACTCCATCCTCCATCTTTTCTTTTTGTTTTGGCTCTGGATTCGCCCCCCCGGGGCTGCGATTCCCCTCCCCACCGCTTCACTTTTCAGTTCTCCACCACCATGGCCCTCGCGCCCGCGTGTCCCCTTCCCGCAGGGGAGGGCTGTAGGTAAGCATGTCCGATGGAACCGTTGTGTGCCTTCCCCGTGTGCCCACGTGTGTGCAGGGACCGCCCTACAAGGGAGGAACAATTGGCTTTTTCCTCCTTTTTTCCCCCCCGAATTCCTTTGGGGGTCCCTACACACACCCTGACCCCTGCATTCTCCCCTGGATCCGCTGTGCCTTCCCAGTGGTGCTCCCCAAACCTGCACTTCTGCACATCCATCCCACCCGAATCCTACACCGAGCTTTTGGGGCCGGTTTGTTCCCTCTCTCCCTGCACAGTATCTACTTGATGACATTTTTTAGCCCCGTGCTTTTAGGACCAGGCTTTTGCCCACCACCCAGGTGATGAGTGCCGTGTCTGTGATGCCCACCCCATGTTTTTCAGGCTCGTGGGGAAGGCGATGGAGAAGCGAAATCGCTTTGGTTCAAAGGCGGGTGAGTACCTATGGAACGTGGGGCTGTCTCTATGGCAGCAGTATTGGCATTCTGGGGGGCTGGGAAGAGCTGTGGGGGACTGGCCTCCATGGGTTGGGGCCAGATTTTGGGTCTGGATGACAGGCTTTCAGATTGGATGGCAGATTATCAGGTTTGATACCCAGTTTGGGGTTTGCATACTGGGTCTGGGGGCTGGATGGGGTTGGATGGCAGATTTTGGGGCTGGATGCTGGTCACTCAGTGCTTTGGAGATGTCCCCAGGCACTGCTCCACGTCCCCAAGAACAGCCACCGAGGGGACGACGAGGAGGTGAGTGGGTCAGGAACACAGAGCTCCCTCAACCCTCCTGCTACACCTGAGTGATGCCATGGGGCTCCCAAGTCCCCTGAGCAGCCCCCACTTTGCACCGAAACCCTGAGCCCACCCCCAAGGGCTGCTTTTCACCGCTTTTCCCACTGCAACACCAAGGGAAAACACCTCAACACGACGGGGAAAGCCGCATCTTTCCACCAGCACCCCACAGGTCCTGCGCCCGGCGGATGCGCTGCTCCCAGGAGCGCCGGGTTCCCTCCCTGCCTCAGTTTCCCCGCTCCCCCTCTGACTCTCCTCTCTCTTGCAGGCCTGGCGGCGGGCTGATCATTATAGACAGCATGCCGGATATACGCAAGCGAAAACCCATCCCTTTAGTTAGCGATTTGGTGAGGTTCCTCCTATAACACCTTGCGCCCTACAGCCGCCGGCTTCGCTCCCGCTGGACCGCGCCGCCCGCGCCCCGCTGCCGCCTCTAACATGGCTTGTGTTCTCTGTTCTCTCTCCTCCAACCTGGCTTGGCCGTCCCCGCCTGTAGGGGGGCGGCTGTAAGGTTTCTGCGCTGCATTAACAGCATGCCCGACATTAAGCCCGGACGCAAATCTCTCCCTCTAGTCAGCGATCTGGTGAGCGCGGGACGAAGGGGTTAAAGGGAGAGCGCCCTTGGGGGCTGCCGGACCTCTGCTCCTGGTGGGGCGGGGTGGGTTTGGGGTCGCAGGTGGATTTGGGGTGGCCTGGACCAGGAGGACGGCACCGCCCACCCAAGGGTGCTTCCCTTTAACGGAGCTGCAGGGTCCCGACACTGAGGCATCCGGCGTCCTCGTCTTGGCCTGTGTCACATAGCACAGACGTGTCCCCTGTTCCTTCCTGTCCCACCACCCCGTAGCTCAGGTGGTGCCACGGGTGCCATAGTGCTGCCCTTATGGACCCTGTGCTCCCGTCCCCATTGTCACCATGGGCTGTGCCATCCCCTCGCTGGGACCTCAACCAACCCCTATCTCACAGTGTCCCCACACTGTCACCTCCCCAGTGACTGAAGACACCAATTTCAGCAATCAAACGCCCTTTGTGCCCACCATTAGGTGCCCTTCACCACCTCTCCCCACACTTCGTGCCCTCCCCAGGGCATCCCCATGCTGTCCCCAGCTCTGCCCCATCCCGCCCTGCTGTCCCCCTGTGCTGTCCTCGTCCCCATCCCGCTTGGGGCGGCCGCTGATGCTTCTGCTGTGCTGTGTCAGTGTCTGGGTTTTGGGATGTTGGGTTGGCAGTGGGGTGGGCACCGTGGGTGGGGATCTGTGGGTGGGCCGTGGCAGGTTTAGGATTGGGGTTATGCTGTGACGTAGCTCCTAATGATGGATTTTTGCTCCCTGCTCGCCCTGGCTGCCTGCAGGCAATGGTGAGTGCTCTGTTAGGGGTCTCAAGGGGTCTCGGATTTATGGAGAAGGGCTGTGCTGGACTGGGAACTCTGTTTTTTTTCCTACAGTCCTTGGTCCAGTCCAGGAAAGCAGGAATCACATCCGCGTTGGCCTCCAGCACCTTGAACAATGAGGAGCTGGTAGGTGCTGGGAGGTGGCAGCAATGGGGACGCAGTCAAAGGGGTTGGGATGGCAACAGTGGGGTCATGGCCCAAAGGTTTGGGATGGCAGCAATGGGGACACAATTGTTGGGGTTGGGATGTCAGCAATGGGGTCGTGGGCAAAGAGGCTGGGATGGCAGCAATAGGGATGGCTGTCAACGGGGTCAGGATGGCAGTTTCCACGTGGCCACCACTCTAACTCTGGAGCTTTTCTCCCTCTCTCTTCCCCCCCATCGCCCAGAAAAACCATGTTTACAAGAAGACCCTGCAAGCCTTAGTGTACCCCATCTCCTGCACCACACCCCACAACTTCGAGGTGTGGACGGCCACCACCCCCACCTACTGCTATGAGTGCGAGGGGCTGCTGTGGGGCATCGCCCGGCAGGGGATGCGCTGCGCCGAGTGCGGGGTCAAGTGCCATGAGAAGTGCCAGGACCTGCTCAACGCTGACTGCCTGCAGAGTAAGCGATCGTCTGCTTCCCCACGCCGTACCGCTGTGGGGTGGCACGGAGGGAGGCGGCAGTGATGTGGGAGGTGGGGTCCTGCCGTGTGCTTGGGGTGAGCGGCACAGATGTGGGAGTCGGGTAAAGCTCTCCAGGATTGGGGGCAGTGGGCAGAGAAGGGACTATTCCCTCTGCTCTGCCCTCGTGAGGCCCCAGCTGCAGTACCAGCGCAGGAGGGACGTGGAGCTGGGGGAGGAGGAGGGCCATGAGGATGCTCAGAGTGCAGAGTTTCTCTGCTGTGGAGAGCAGCTGATGAGCTGGGTGTGTTTGGCTCTGGGGAGACGTGATTGCAGCCTGATCTGGTGGGGGGCACCCAGCCCACAGCAGGGAGTTGAGCTGGATGGGCTTTGATGTCCCCTCCAATAAGGCGTTCTATGAGTCTATGGTGATGCTGTGATCTGTCCCCGCTGTGCCACCTGTCGCTGCCCTCCCCCAGGGGCGGCGGAGAAGAGCTCCAAGCACGGAGCTGAGGATCGCACGCAGAACATCATCATGGTGCTGAAAGACCGCATGAAGATCCGCGAGCGCAACAAGCCGGAGATCTTCGAGCTGATCCAGGAGGTGTTTGGGGTCACCAAGACCACGCACACGCAGCAGATGAAGGCTGTGAAGCAGAGCGTCCTGGATGGCACCTCCAAGTGGTCGGCCAAGATCAGCATCACGGGTACGTCATCCCCGTGGGGACGCCGCATCGCTGCTGCTCCCATTGTGGGGCATCCCTGTGGGCACAGCTCTCTCCCAGCTGCATCCCCTATAAGCTACAGCACTTGGGGTGAGAGGGGGATGCAACAGCTCCAGTCCTTGGAGATGTCACCGTCCCTATGCACAAGGACACTGTGCGTCCCGGCCTCCTCGTCCTGCAGAGAGGATTTAGGGGGTGCCATGGGGACATTGGGTGCTCAGCGTGGGGACATCAGCATGGTTGCAGCGCTGACTTGGCTCTTTGTTTGTTCTCTCCTCTGTGCCACATGTGATTGGGGTGGATGGCTGTATGTGCCACGCTGTGCCATGCCTTGCTGCAGTGGTTTGTGCCCAGGGCCTGCAAGCAAAGGATAAGACGGGCTCCAGTGACCCCTATGTGACCGTCCAGGTTGGAAAGACAAAAAAAAGGACTAAAACCATCTATGGCAATCTCAACCCGGTCTGGGAGGAAAATTTCCATTTGTAAGTCGGGTGGTGGGGTGGCAGGGAGCTGTCAGGCCGGGGGTCCATAGGAGACGGGGCGCTCCCTGGTTTTGGGCAAACTGAGGCACATTTCCCCACTCATCCTGCTCCCACCCCCTCTCCCTGCAGTGAGTGCCATAACTCCTCCGACCGCATCAAAGTCCGTGTCTGGGATGAGGATGATGACATCAAATCCCGCGTCAAGCAGCGCTTCAAGAGGGAGTCCGACGACTTCCTGGGCCAAACCATCATCGAGGTGCGGACACTGAGTGGGGAGATGGACGTCTGGTACAACCTGGGTGAGTGCCGTGCTGGGGGCGCAACCCTCAGCCTGCTGCGAAGGAGTGGGGGATGCCGCCAAAAGCATCGTTTCCTCTTGGGATCATGGGGAAACTGAGGCACTGAGAAGGGTCCCATTGTGCCCTGGACCCTCTGCAATGGGGCGGTTTTGGGGCTGCTCCGGGGGTCTCACGCTCTCGGTGCCCCCCTAGACAAGCGGACGGACAAGTCGGCTGTGTCGGGAGCCATCAGGCTGCACATCAGCGTGGAGATCAAGGGCGAGGAGAAGGTGGCCCCCTACCACGTGCAGTACACGTGTCTGCACGAGGTGAGCACCACGTGGACCCCATCACCCGCACCGTGCTGCCCCCGAGCCCGGAGCTGTAACGGGACCCTCGTCTGTGCCCCCAGAACCTTTTCCACTTCGTGACGGATTTACAAAACAACGGCGTGGTGAAGATCCCTGACGCCAAAGGGGACGACGCCTGGAAGGTTTACTTTGATGAGACGGCACAGGAGATCGTGGATGAGTTTGCCATGCGCTATGGGGTGGAATCCATCTACCAGGCCATGACGTGAGTCCTTTGCTGCCCTGCTGCCCTTTGCATCCCGGCCTTGCCCTTGGTGCACGAGTGCGCACATCCCCACCTACTCCAACACCCCATTCCCAATGTGTGCCCCCCAGACAAGCAGCACGTCTCCCACTTCTTCCCCCAGGCACTTTGCTTGCCTGTCCTCCAAATACATGTGCCCGGGGGTGCCGGCAGTGATGAGCACCCTGCTGGCCAACATCAACGCTTACTATGCCCACACCACAGCCTCCACCAACGTCTCTGCCTCCGACCGCTTTGCCGCTTCCAATTTCGGGGTAAGTCCGATGGTGCGTAAACAATCCTTCCTTCTTCTTCTCTCTTCTCTGGGGAGGGGGTGGGGGGCAAAAAAAAGGGGCAAATGGGGCCCTGCAAGGCAGCTCCCAACCCGACGGCACGGGGCAGTGGGGTTTGGGCACCAAAATTCATCCCTCTCTTGGATTATGGGACGGAAATTTCCTGCTGGAGAAAGTCGAAAATTGCTCACATTACTCCGGTTGGGTTGAAGTGCAATCGCTGGGGTGGCAATGCAGATCACAATGCCAGTGCCGAGAGGGAGCTTCGCACGGCCCCATGCGCACCGGGCGCGATCCCAAACCGCCGCAAACTCACCCAGCTGTGCCAGCACCCATGGGTGCCACCCTGAGTTTGCTCCGGGGATGGGTGCGCCCACGGGGACACGGGCGAGGAGGGGGCTGTGCTCCCACCCCAGCTGCCCCTGCGTCCCCCTGTGCGGGCGCTATGGGGTCGGAGCCCAGCCTCGGTTAGGGCGAAGGGTAGCGAGAGCCGTGCGGCAGGAGGAGACCACAGGAAAGAAAAAAACAACAACAACAACACCTTTTTCTCTTAACGTGGAGGGTTTTAAAAACTTTGTTTCTTTCTCTTTTTTTAGAGAGCCTAAAGGTTGGGTCCTAAAGTGCCCGGCCGCGCCGCTTTATCCCCGAGCACCTGGCGGGTCCGATTTAAGCGCGCTGCAGCCGTTGGGTGCCGGGGACCGAGCGCGGCTCCGAAGGTTTGCAGGACAGCCCGGCCCTGATGCGGCCGACAGGGGGGTGTCCAACCCCCCCAGCATAGCTGCACCCAAAGTGCTTCTCCATTTGGGGCAAAGCAGTTGCTTTGCCTCCAGCTCAGGTGCTGTGTTTGCAGCCCAGTGTGGGTCAGCATCCCTTCACCCCATGGTTGGGAGATGAATTTATGCCCTAAAGCCACTCATCCCCCAAGGAAACCATTGGCCCGTGGTGTTCCATCCATGCAGCCTGGGCAGACTCCAAGGAGCCCCAGGAGCATCTGACTCCCAGGATCCCCCTTGGTTTGTCTTGAAACAGCTCAACCTCGAAGCTGGAAATGCAGCACCCCAAACTGCTCTCCCCACGCTCTTTTTTTCTTCTCTCTTTGGGGCTGAACCACAGGGAGGAGCAATCCTACAACACGCTCCATGCTCTGCTCTGAGCCCAGGGAGGGCAGGGTACCCCATCCTGCTCCAGAGAGAGCTGAAGGGATGCAGGAATGCATCCTGCACCAAGCAGTCCCCATCCGCACTCTGCCAGGACCGCGTGTGCCTCAGAGCCACCGAGAGATGCCAGCAAGCCCCAGAGAGCATGGGCTGCCCCAAGCACAGGGCAGGTGGAGGTGGGAGGGCCAGCAGGACATCAGGACAGAAGGATGACAGGACAGTAGGACAGAAATGAGAGGGTTGGGGTACGGGCGCAGCGGGGAGGGGGCGGCCCCCACCTCCGTCCCCCCGTTCACCCGTCCCCGGGGCGTCTCTCTGCAGAAAGAACGCTTCGTCAAACTCCTCGACCAGCTGCACAACTCGCTGCGCATCGACCTCTCCATGTACCGGGTAAGGCACTGCTGTGCCTCAGTTTCCCCACCCTGGCAGTAGGGTCTGCTCTCACCCCCCAACGTGACTCTTCTCTCCCCCCCCGGCAGAACAACTTCCCTGCCAGCAGTCCTGAGAGGCTGCAGGACCTCAAGTCCACAGTGGACTTGCTGACCAGCATCACCTTTTTCCGGATGAAGGTATTTTCTCCTTCCGCATCGGCAGCTTTGGGGTGGGGGCTGCTGGCCCTGCTGCAGCCCTGCCGCCATCCCACACAGGTCCAGGAGCTGCAGAGCCCACCCCGAGCCAGCCAGGTGGTGAAGGACTGCGTGAAGGCATGCCTCAACTCCACCTACGAATACATCTTCAACAACTGCCACGAGCTCTACAGCCGCGAGTACCAGACCGACCCGGTGTGTGGGACCCCACTGCTGCCCCAAATCCATCCCTTCTCCTTCCCTTCTCCCAGCAATGCTCTCCTGTGCTCCCCTTGGTGGTGACCTCAGTGGGGTCAATGGGTGACCGGTGGGAAACCAATGGGTAACCGAAGCCCCCCCTGCATCCCTGTTGCTCCAGAACAAGAAAGGCGAGGTGCCCCCCGAAGAACAGGGGCCCAGCATCAAAAACCTGGATTTCTGGTCCAAGCTCATCACCCTGATTGTGTCCATTATTGAGGAGGACAAGAACTCCTACACGCCCTGCCTGAACCAGTGAGTAAGCAATTGATCACCGATCAATAGGAAAAGGGGCGCTCATGGTCAGGCGGCGCCAATCGGGTTGAGTTTGGACGTGGGGTGTAACAGCCATGCTACCAATGGGAAAACAGAGGTGTGGGGGGGAGGTTGGGGTTGGATCTCCAGGCTGTGTGTGATGGACAGAGGTTGGGGTTGGCCTCGATAAATCGTGTGATGGGCAAAGGTTGGAGTTGGCTTCCAAGCTGCATGCGACGGACAGAGGTTGGAGTTCACCTCTCCAATCCTTCGTGGGATCCTTCCCACCCCAGGTTCCCCCAGGAGCTGAATGTGGGGAAGATCAGCGCCGAGGTGATGTGGAACCTCTTTGCCCAGGACATGAAGTACGCGATGGAGGGTGAGCGCCACGTCCAACAGCACGGCCATCCCCTTTCACCCCTCCTCAGCACCCTCCTGTCTTCTCCCCATCGTTTCTGGAGTCACCCAACCCCCCCCCTGCCAACTCCCAGAGGTTTGGGGCTGGATGAGACCACCCTGCTCTCGCTTTCCCCACACAGAGCACGACAAGCACCGCCTGTGCAAGAGCGCAGACTACATGAACCTGCACTTCAAGGTGAAGTGGCTGTACAATGAGTACGTCACCGAGCTGCCCTCCTTCAAGAGCCGTGTCCCGGAGTACCCTGCGTGAGTGCAGCTCCTGGGGGTGGGCATTCTGTGACACAGACCCATGCTGTGCCCCCGCGCTCTCTGCTCTCACCGTGCACCCGTTGCAGATGGTTTGAGCCCTTTGTTATCCAATGGTTGGACGAGAATGAGGAGGTGTCGCGGGATTTCCTGCACGGAGCTTTGGAGCGCGACAAGAAGGACGGGGTGAGGCCAATGGGCACGGGATGCCATCCCTGTGTGCACGCACGGGGCCACGAGCCCCTCACCCCAATGCCCCCCCTGATTCTCCCCACAGTTCCAGCAGACGTCGGAGCACGCGCTCTTCTCCTGCTCCGTGGTGGACGTCTTCTCCCAGCTCAACCAGAGCTTTGAGATCATCAAGAAACTCGAGTGCCCCGACCCGCAGATTGTCGGGCACTACATGCGGAGGTTCGCCAAGGTGGGCACCTGGAAGGGGTCTCACACCCTCGGGCCCCCCACCCTACTGTGCTGCTTGGCATTTCCCCACCACGACTCCTTCCCCAACTGCACCGTGCTCCTGGGGTTCCATTGCCGCTGTGGGACTCACATCTCCTTCTCTCCCTCCTTCCTCTGGGCGCAGACCATCAGCAACGTGCTGCTGCAGTACGCCGAGATCATCTCCAAGGATTTTGCCTCATACTGCTCCAAGGAGAAGGAGAAAGTGGTGATGTACCTCCCTTCTGCTCGTGCTGTCCCCACGCAGTGGCTGTCACTTGATTATCACTTAGCTCCACTGCGGTCCCCATGACCCACATCCTCAGTCTTGCTGTCTGATGGAGGTCTCCAAAGTATATCTCAGTGCCACGGGGCTGCAGTGACCCTGTGTGGGATGGGGGGCTCCGTGGGGCCATTGCAACCATGAGCACTGGTGCTGACCCCAAATCCTGCCCCTACAGCCCTGCATCTTGATGAACAACATCCAGCAGCTCCGCGTCCAGCTGGAGAAGATGTTTGAGGCCATGGGGGGGAAGGAGGTGCGTAGTGGGGGTGTCAGGGTGGGGGGCATGGGGAGGGGATGGAGCTTTTCTCCGTGGAGTGGTCCCCAGTTCCTCATTTCTGCATGGGTTACCCCATGGCACCGCACCAGACCTTGCCCAGGGATGAATGTGGGGCACACAGAGAACCCCCAGCATTGGGCTAAGGGGATCTGATGTCTGCCCCAAATTGTCCCCCCCCCCCCAAGCTGGACACAGAAGCCAGTGACATCCTAAAGGAGCTGCAGGTGAAGCTCAACAACGTCCTGGATGAGCTGAGCCGAGTGTTTGCCACCAGGTGAGGGGGCATGGGATCTGAGGATCTTGGCCGTGCTGGGGGTCCTACGGGGGAGAACTGACCCCCCTGGCCACTGCCATCCTCAGCTTCCAGCCCCACATAGAGGAATGCGTTAAGCAGATGGGGGACATCCTGAGCCAGGTGAAGGGCACCGGCAATGTCCCCGCCAGCACCTGCAGCAGCGTGGCACAGGATGCTGACAACGTCCTGCAGCCCATCATGGACCTCTTGGACAGCAAGTGAGTGGGACCCCCATGGCCCCAGCAGGGAGGACCAGTAGGGTTGGGTGGCCGTGCATGAGGTGACATGGGGATTCCATGCTGGGACATCAGCCATGACCTCCAGACCCTGAGTCCCTGACTTTGGAACACAGAGGACCAGTAGGATTGAGCTGGTGTGCATGGGATGGAGTTGGGATGCCATGTTGGAACATCAGCCATGACCTCCAGACCCCGTGTCCCCAAGCACGGAAAGCCGATAGGGTTGGGCTGGCTGTGCACGGGGTGGCACTGGGGTGCCATGCAGGGTTGTCAACCCCATTCCCACCCTGCAGCCTGACACTCTTCGCCAAGATCTGTGAGAAGACGGTGCTGAAGCGCGTGCTGAAGGAGCTCTGGAAGCTGGTGATGAACACCATGGAGAAAACCATCGTGCTGCCACCGCTCACCGACCAGACGGTGAGTGATGGGATGGGGTGGGGAACACGGAGCTGCGACCACACAGGGCACTGCTGGATCTGTGATGGGGCACAGGAGTTGGTGGCCTCCCCAGATGTGTCCCCAGCTCATGGCTGGGGAGAGGACAGAGGAAGGGATGGCCACCTGAGATGTAAAGTTTGGGGCTGGAGTTAGGGTCAGGGTCAGGGATTAGGTTGGAATTGGGGTTAGGGATAGCACTGGGGTTAGGGTGATAGTTGGGATCCAGGGGTTGGGGTTAGGGTTGGGATCAGGGGTTAGATTTAGGCTTAGGGGCTAGGATTTGGGTTTGGTTAGAGTTAAGGTTGGGACTGAAGTTAAGGGTTCAGGTTAGGGTTAGGTTTTGGGTAGCTGGGGTGAGTTAAAGTTGGTGTTGGTGTTAGAGCCTGGCTAGCTCAGTCAGCAGAGCTTGGGACTCTCAATCCCAGGGCTGTAGGTTCTGGTTCCCTGTTGCTGGAGTGCCACCTTCCTGCCATGGTGGCATCAGGAAGCATCCAGACATGTCATCCCATCCTTCCCTCCATCCAAAATGAATGTGGAGGTGTTGGGGATAGAGGGGGCCTTGCCATGGGTCTGGCACCGTTTGGATGGGGTGATACAGGGATGGGTGTGAAGCCCAGCAATGGATCTGGCATGGAGAGAAGATTTCTGCAGTCTCCGTGTCACAGTGCTGCATCTGTCCTCCCCACACACAGCAGCGTGGGGTTCTTGGGCAGGGATGGGGATGCCCCCAAATTGTGTGACCCCAGGGTTTTGTCACTGTCACAGAGCTGGGATGGGGCTCCTACCTGGAGCCACCTCAGCAGGGCTGTGGGGCTCTGTGGTGCACCTGTGCTGCTGGCTCTGCCCCCATCCCTGTCCTTGTCCCCATCCCACCACACATAGCTCTGCCATGGGGCAGTGGCAGCGCTCGCTGTGCCATGGGGCGGTGACAGGGACATGCAGGCGGTTTGACGCCCCGCTGGATGATGTTTGCCAGCCTTGGAAGTGTGGGGCTGAGGCTGCATCCCCGCCGCAGCAGGGAAGGTGGGGGCAGGGGGGATGGGGTCAGGAGGACCATGATGTGATGGGCAGGGGTCTGGCACTGGGCACCACCTCACATCTGATGGGGACACTCATGTCACGGTTGTTCTCTCCACTTGCTCCGCTCGCCTCTCAATGGCAGATGATTGTAAGTACGGCGGCTCCATGTCTGTCTGTCTGTCTGTCCGCTGTGTGTCGGTCCTGGCCTCTCCGGTTCCTGTCCCGTGTGGCTGCCCGTGCTCTGCCCGTCCCCTCACTGCCCGCTTGACACCGACCCCAGTGGGGATTTGGGGTTGGACGGATTCAGGGCGCCTGGATTTGGAGTCAGCGTGGAGAGGGGATGGCAACGGGCAGCGCCACGTGTTTGGGGACAGCCGAGCTGACCCCGTCATCTTGCTCTGTTTTGGGGTGGGACAGGGACACTGGCTGTGGGATCAGGGTGGGCAGGGCTGCTCTGCACCCCGCGTGCCTCAGTTTCCCCATCGGGTCTGGCCAGGCTGTGGGCACAGTGGGGGCTGAGGGCAGAGGCGTTCACTGCCTGCAGAGAGGAGCAGCTGGGAGACGAGGTGTTGGCCAGGAGGTTGGCAGGAGGCACGAGGCTCTGCCCTGGGCAGGGTGTGGGATCGGCACTGCTCTGGTCCCTTGCACGGCTTGGACCCAGCGGTTTCCTTCTGTCCTCTCTGCTCTGTCTGGGGCTGTCTCTGTAGGACACAAGGTCCCCCTGCTCCCCCATCGCTCCATACCTCAGTTTCCCCTCAGGTCACAACCCTTCCTGGTAGCCCTGCTGCTCATCCCCACCCCCCACAAGCTCCCCACACAACCATCCCCTCTAATGCTCCCTCCTCATTCAGAGGTCCCCCAGACCCCAGGCTCCTCCTCCCAGAGGCTGCTCACAGCCCCCCGTGTGGCCCCATGGCATCCCACAGGGACCAGTCCTCTACAGGCCCAGCATCCCAATAGGAATCTGTCCCCCACTGACCCAGCATCCCAATGAGGACCAACCCCCACAGTTCCAGCATCCCAGTGTGGTGGATCAGCTCCCCACTGGTGCAATATCCAGCATCCCAGTGGGGGCCAGCAGGCCAGCCTCCCATGGGACCATTCCTGCACTCACCTCCATCCCAGCACGAATCAGTCTTCCACGAGTCCAGCATTCCAGCTGGGACCAGTTGCCCATCAGCCCAGCGTCCTAGACAGACCAGTGCCCCACTGACCCAGCAATCCATGGGGCCGGTCCTCTACGAGCCTGATATCCCATGGCACTCCCTGAGCCAGCATCCCAGCAGGAACCAGTCCCCTATGAGCCCAGTGGGGGCCAGTTGCTCATCAGCCCATCTTCCCAGCAGGAACCAGGCCCCCACAGGTCCAGCATCCCAACGCTGAGATCAGCTCTCTGTACAACATCCAGCACCCCATAGAGACCGCTGTCCCACTAAACCAGCGTCCCAGCAGGGAACAGTTGCTCATCAGGCCCAGCACCCCAGTGGGATCAGTTCCCTGCTAACCCAGCATCCTATGGGGACCAGCCCTCTCTGAGCCTGGCATCCCGCAGTCACCAGCACCAGCTCTTCATTGGCTCAGCATCCCGACAGGGACCAACCCCATGAGTCCAGTGTTGCAGAATGGGCACCAGTTCCCCATTGGTGCAACATCCAACATCCCAGTGGGGAACAAATGGCCCAGCATCCTGTGGGGACCGGTGTCCCACTGACCCCCACGGGTACCAGTCCCCAGTGGTGCAACATCCAGCATCCCACGGGGACTGGTGTCCCACTGACCCCCCCTGGGGACCTGTCCCCATCATCCCCAGCCATCCTTTAGGAGCATCCCTCGCTTTACCCACATCCCCTCCACGTCCCATCCCACGCTGTCCCCCAATGCTCACCCTCTGACATTGCTTCTACAGGGCACGCTCTTGAGAAAACATGGCAAAGGGACAGAGAAGGTAAATAGCCTGTGGGCTCCATGTGTGTCCTCGCCCCGCGGCCGCCCTCTTGGCCCCGTGGTCGCCGGGTTTGTCCGTGCTTCCTCTTGTCGTGCTGTCTGGATGTGGCGTGGTGTGGTGTGGCTCTGTGCCGTGTTGTCCCGGAGCTGTGCAGGATGGGGCAGTGCCCCACGTCTGTGTTTGGTTGTGGGGGAGGGGAGGTTGTGCCATCTTTACCCCGTGGGTGGGTTTGTGGGCTGTTAGGTGTGGGGTCTGCGGCACGGCATCCCACCGGGTGCAGGAACAGGAGGGCACAAACCCACCCCATTGCTGGGGGTGCAGGGCTTGGTGGGTTCAGGGCGCTGCAGGGATCCCATGGATCTCTCACCCCACCCCCCACAGAGTTCACTGAGCCCCAGACCTCCCTGTTCCCCATGCAGACCCCCATCCGTGGGGGCCCGCCCCCTATCCAGGTGCTCCCCACACCACGCAGTGCTCATATCCCAAAGCCGAGTGCCACGAAGAGCCGTGCTGGCGCTGCCACAGCTCCTGGCCCCGATGTCTCCATGCTGTGACCCATAGAGGACAGCATCTCCTGCCCCACATTGCCTCAGTGCAGTCTTCCATCACCCAGCCCCGCAGGTGGGGGGCAGCGAGCCCACTCCATAGGGCTAAGACCTGGCACGCTCACCACTGGGGCCCCCAGTAACTGTCCCTTGCTCTTCTTTTCCAGAGCAGGGTGAAGCTGCCCAGTCACACTGAAGTAAGGACACAGCTCGTCTCCTCCCATCCTTGCCCCATGTGCTGTGGGGTGGGGGGGTCCCGCTCTGTACCGTGTCCCGTTGGGCTCCGTTTGAGTGACAGCTGCGTCCCTATGGGGGGGACAGGGCCAGCAAGAGAAGGGTTAATGAGGCAGGAGTGGGCCGCGAAGGGTTAATGGGGGCAGTAGGAAATAAAGGTATGGGGTGGTTTGTGGGGTTTCTCGTTGCTGGGGGGGGACTGGAATTGCTGGTGCTGGGGGGGGGAGCTGGTGGTCATGGCTCTGCCCCAGTTTGCCCCGTGACACACTGGAATGGAGCCGCAGCTCAGCTTTTGTGGGGTGACCCCATGCTGTGGGGCTGCACTCCTCGGGGTCGTGTCAGCGGGGCTTTGTGTCCCCACACGTGGAGGCGGCACAACGTGGGGCACTGTGGGGACTGCTGACACCCAGCCATGGTGTCCCCTGGGGGTGTGCCAGGGTCTGGAACCCCCTGGGGTTGGGGTTAGGGGGGCACAAATGCACCATGGAGCACAGGGGAACTGTGCCAGGTGCCAGCGCCGTCCCCAAACTTTGTCCCTTTGCCCCACTCCTGGGGGACACAGAGCAGGGACGTGGGGTCACCGCTGCCAAAGCGTCACCCTGTCCTGCTGTCCCCAAGCCCTGTCGCTGTGCCATGAGTGCTCAGCTCCTGGGGATACCCAAAGGGCTCAGAGGAGCCCCTCTGAGTTTGGGGGCCGGGAGCCCCCAGGCACTGCAACCCCCCCCTGCAACCTGGCCGCTCACTCTCGCCATCCCCTTCTGTCCGTTCTCTGCAGGGCACGCAGATGATCTTCAACGCGGCCAAGGAGCTGGGGCAGCTCTCCAAGCTGAAGGTGGGCTCTCCGAGGTCCCCTTTCAATGTGGGGTGAGGTGACGGCCCCACAACGTCCCCACTCTGAGCCTTTGTGCCCCCCTCAGGACCACATGGTGAGGGAGGAAGCCAAGAGCCTGACCCCCAAGCAGTGCGCGGTGGTGGAGCTGGCGTTGGACACCATCAAGGTGAGGGCACTGTGGGGTGGATGGTGACAGCACTGTCCCTATGGGAACACCACGCTGAGCCCCCCCTGCCCCACAACTCCCCCCCCCACAGCAATACTTCCACGCTGGCGGCGTGGGGCTGAAGAAGACCTTCCTGGAGAAGAGCCCCGACCTGCAGTCGCTGCGCTACGCGCTGTCCCTGTACACCCAAGCCACCGACCTGCTCATCAAAACCTTTGTGCAGACACAGACATCACAAGGTATGACTCCCCCCCACCCCCAACATCCCACCCCCCAACCCGTAACCGTGCCCCCAGTGGGGCTGGAGCGCGGGGGTCCGTAGGGCCGTGGGTGTGAGGATGGCGTGGGCTCTCCCTGCTGTGCGCTCTGTGGATGAACGGGGCCGTGGGGAGCTCAGTGCCCCCTCCCCAGCACCAGGTCTGTCTGTGCGTCCCCCTCCCCACACCAGGACGTCCGTCAGTCCGTCTGTCCTGTGGGTCCCCCCAGCCCCCCTGGGTGCTCCGTGTCGCCGCAGTGTCGTCCGCCAGTGCTGATCTCTCTTTCTCTCTCTTTCTGTTCCTCCCCCCACCCCTCTTTTTTGCTATCCCCCCCCCCCACACACGCTGTCTCCCTCCTCTCTCTGTCCGCTCTGTGCTGTGTCTCGTCTCTTTCTCTCTCTCCTGCCCAATAGTCCATGGTGGAAAAGGTGTTAGGTTTACCCTTAGTGAAGAGATTTATCCTGAGAAGGGTAGGTGCACTGCTCACCCCCCAGCACCCCTCTGCCTCTCCCCCGAGATGTGCCTCCCCCAGCCTCACAGGGCTGCTTTGGGCTGAACTGGGGGGGAGTTGGGGGGCATTGACCCCTTCCCCATCCCCACAGCTTGGGGCTGGGCTATGAGCTCAGGGCACCCTGGTGCTGCTGCGGGGGGGGGCACACACAACCCATGTCCCCCCACCTTATTGCCATAAGGACCATCACCGCCTCGAGGAATGAGCACAGCCTCCCCTATGGGCCCTGCTTGGCCTCCTGCACACCTTCAGGCTTTTTTTTTTTTGGGGGGGAGGGGAGGGAGGGATGGGTCTGCTTGACCCCCTGCTTGGCCTCCTGCACTCAGACCCCCCCTCCATCACTCCATTCTGGCTCAGCATGGCACTGCCCATGGGGACGGGGTGCCGGGTGGGGGCAGAGGATGGAGTGTGGTTGTGCCCCCCCTCCCCCCCCCCGTGCCGTGCTGGAACACATGGGGATGTCCTCCTCCTGTTGAATGTCCTGAGCCTGCGTTGCCCCCCCACCCTCCTTCACCCATGGGTGCATGCACAGCTTGACGTGGGGGGGTTGCAGGTCACCGAGTTCCCCCTCTTTGTGGGGCAGCCCCACAGCTTTGTTGGTGGCACAGGGTTACACTGAGCACATCCCCATTGGGGTCCCACCCCATCCCCCTCAGGCACTCTTGGGTGAGGAGGGGAAGGGGTTTGGGACCCACTGATGGGGAGGGGACCGCAGCGTCCCTGCTGCCAGCCCCAGCTGTCCCCAGTGGTGGCTGCCCCCCATCTCCCCATGGGGTCACATTGGGGCACACGCGGTTCTGAACCCCCCGCTGTCCCCTCATCTCCTGCCCCACTGCAGAGGGCTTGGAGGCGGGCAGGGGACAACAGGGGACAAGAGGGGACAGCACCAAGGGCTGGCACTCACCCTGCCCCCTCGGCCACGCAGGATCTGGTGTGGAGGACCCCGTTGGGGAGGTGTCCATCCACGTGGAGCTCTTCACCCACCCCGGCACCGGCGAACACAAAGTCACTGTGAAAGGTGGGCATGGGGGGATCTAGAGGGGACCGGGGGGTGGTGACACCCCACCAAACTCACGCGCCTTCTTGGCACAGTGGTGGCTGCCAATGACCTGAAGTGGCAGACGTCGGGCATCTTCCGGCCCTTCATTGAGGTCAACATCATCGGCCCCCACCTGAGTGACAAGAAGAGGAAATTTGCCACCAAGTCCAAGAACAACAGCTGGGCCCCCAAGTACAACGAGAGCTTCCAGTTGTGAGTGGCGCCTGTGGGGGGCAGGGCTGGGGATGTGGGGGGATGCCGGGGGCACAGGGACATCGAGGACAAGGGGACACTGGGGGGGTGGGGACAGTGGGGATGTAGGGGATGCTCTATCCCCCAGTATCATGGGGATGCTGGAGATGTGGAGGTGCTGAGGACATGGGGTCCCCTGGGGGCACGGGGACAATGCAGATGCTGGGAGGTGGAGACATTAGGGATGTGGGGACTCTGGAGACATGGGGATGCTTGGGACATGAGACACTGGGGACACCAGGAGACGTAGGGATGCTGAGGATATCGGGATGTGGGGATGCTGGGGATATGGGACACTGGGGATAGGGGGATGCCGGGGTTTGGGGACAGTGGAGACGTGCGGTCACTGCGGATGTGGGGACACAGGGATGCTGGGGAGCTCAGGATCCTGGGGACATTGGAACATGGGGACACCAGCAGGAAGCGGGGAAAAAATACAACTTAGGGGGGGGGCCGCACCGCCGTCCCAGAGCCCCTCCATGCCAGCGCCGCCCATCTCTCATCCCCAAACCCACAGCACCCTGGGGACAGAGACGGGTCCCGAGTGCTACGAGCTGCAGGTGTGCGTGAAGGATTACTGCTTCGCCCGCGAGGACCGCACGGTGGGCATCGCCGTGCTGCAGCTGCGCGACCTCCTGCAGCGGGGGGGCTGCGCCTGCTGGCTGCCCCTCGGCCGCCGCATCCACATGGACGACACGGGGCTGACCGTGCTGCGCATCCTGTCCCAGCGCAACAACGACGAGGTGGCCAAGGAGTTCGTCAAGCTCAAATCCGACACGCGCTCGGCCGAGGAGGGCAGCACTTAAATCACGCCGCCGCGCGGGCGGCGGGGGGGCGGCCCCCCCCCCCCCCCCCCCCCCCCCCCCCTCCCCCCGCCCCCCACCTGCAGCCCCGCGGCATCCCCCAGCCGTGTATAAGCCATAAGAGAGGCCACAACGGGCGGCTCCTGCCTATGGGGAGGGGGATGCGGGTGCAGCGGAGGACCCTTCCCCCGCACCCGGTCCCTCCTTTGGCTGCGAGAAAGCACAGAGCGCCGCCATCCCACACCCACGGGGCTGCAGGGCTGCACCCCAAACTGGGCGACGGGGCAGAGCTGCCCCTTCCCCAGCGGAGGTGGAGGGATCCCAAAGACCCCACCTGGCCCCCCCGCCTCGTTGAGGGACGTAAGGAAAGCTCTGGGCTGGGGGTGCCCAGGTGACGGCCCGTCGTCCCCATCCCTTGTACATATGTAGATAGAGCTGTACATAAATGGGGCAGCTGTGCCCCGCACCCCGAAAGGGCTATGGGGGCTGGGGACCCCCCCCGCCCAGCCGGCGGCGGCATCACTGGGGCTGGAGGGCAGGGAGCAACCCCCAGCCCCACTCCTGTCTTCCCTGCCCCGTGTCCCACCCTTGGTGCCAGGGTGGGGGTGAGGGGCACTCACATCCCATGGGCTGGGGGCACCCACCTCCGCAGCAGTGCCCACGGGACCTCCTTGGCACAAGAAAAACCTTCCCCCCCACCCCCCCCAAGCCCAAGGACCCCTCCCCTATTCCCCATTAACCTCCATTTGTGTGATCTGTGGCGTGCGTGTCTGGAGGAAGAGGGGGGGGCAGGAGCACAGGGTCCCACCCACAGCCAGAAGCCCCCCCCCCAGTCCATGGGAGGTGAGTGCCCCTCGCGGGGGGGGGGGGGGGGG
>NW_024966236.1:0-3003 GCF_019238085.1 Lagopus leucura
CTCCTCATGGCCCTACAGCTCCTCATGGCCCTACAGCTCCTCATGGCCCTACATCTCCTCATGGCCCTAGGGCCCTTCTTGGTCCTACAGCTCCTCATGACCCTACAGCTTCTCATGGCCCTACAGCTTCTTGTGTCCCTACAGCTCCTCGTGGCCCCAGAGCCCCTCATAACCATACAGCTCCTCATGGCCCTAAATCTCCCTCATGGTCCTGCAGCTCCTCATGGCAGCCTCAGTTCTACGTCCACCTGGGAAGCATTATTTAGAAGCTGCTCCCCAGGGTTCGTGCCATAACCGCTTTCTTCTTCTGTGCACAAAACACCAATTTTTCCCTCCAACTATTTTCAGACTGTCTCAGCATGACAAACACAGAGCAAATGTCACGGCGACCCCAGGAGCAAAGCGTGCATTCCAAGCCAGAAAGGTCTCTGCAAAAAGCAGAGAGGAGAGAGCAGGCACCAAACGTCTCCAAGCACTGCACGCTGGGTGCAAACCATGAAAAAGGGCCTTAAAACAACCTTGATGGTAGTGCTGGGTTTTTTGGGGGGGAGGGAGGATTTTGGGTGTCTCTTTTGGGAAAGCATTGTGACTTTGCACTGCCAAACAAATGGGTTTGGAAGGATCTGGGGGGGGTAATTTCTGAAACCTCATGGCTCAGAAATGCTTTGCTGCACCTTGAAGCTTTACGCTCTTGTAATTTCTTGTGCTCGATGTAATTCCTACTTATTTTGTTCTGTTTTGTTTTGTTTCACGTGGAGCTCAGAGAAAGGATTGGAGCAGAAAATGTACGATGTGAACACAACATCTTGTAAAAACGCAGCTGCATGACCCTCTAGATACTGCTGTAATGCCATTGCTGCAGAGAACAAACAATATTAGCTGGAAGTGGTTTCTAGCTGTTAGGCAAAATGATTATATTGTCAAGTGTGATGAATGAGGGAAGCGGGGAAGGCTTTAGCATCCTATCTGCGCAGTTATTTTCCATAATGTTCTTCTGAATGCTTGCTTCTCTCTCCTGCCTGCCCTCATTTATCCATGGAGTGCTTGCGGTGCTCAGTGACTGCCAGGAGGGCTCTGAGCCTTTGGGGGAGGAAGAAGCTTTGCCAGCCCGGATGGGGTGAGGATTCCCTCTGGGCTGAGCATCCCCACAGTGTTGGCATTTGCAAAATGACTTCAGGGGAGCAGAGCAACCTTGTAGATACCAGAGAAGAGAGAAGAGCTGGTAGCGTTAGGCAGTGGGAATCTGCACGTGTGATGATGGAGCAGCCAACAGGGGGTGATCATATCGTGGCTGTTCCGTTTTTACGATCATCCTTGAAGAATACTGAAACGCAAAGAGAGTTGGGAGATGAATATTGGCACAGCCTAACCGGGGAGCGCCCGTCCCTGGAGGTGTGTGACAGCCATAGAGATGTGGTGCTTGGGGACGTGGCGGGCTGGGTTGGGGTTGGACGTGGGGATCTGAGAGGTCTTTTCCAACCGTAGTGATTCCGTGTTTCTATGAAGAACCGTGAGAACAGTTAAAGAGCTGGAGAATCTGTGCTGCAGTGGGAGCCTCTGAGCACCCGTCTGAGAAGTCGAAACGTCTGGTTTGTGAGTTTGCGTGGGTCACAGGGATCTGGTGCCAGGCCTGAAAAAAGAGAAATGTGATCTTATGACTGGAAATGAGTGACAGCAAAGAGGAAGTCGGGCATAGGTTCTCTGCGCAGTGACAGCAACGGAAAGGTCAACAGGTTGGGTGCTGTGAAGGGTCTTTTGGCAGCCTGGTCTGATAGCGGGTCTGCAGGTTGGTGGCCCTGCCTGTGGCAGCGGGTTGGAGCTTGATGGTCATAGAATCAGATCATAGAATCACAGCATGGCCTGGGTTGCAGAGGAGCACAGCGCTCATCCAGCTCCAAGCCCTGCTGTGTGCAGGTCACCAACCAGCAGCCCAGGCTGCCCAGAGAACCCACAGGGTGCCATAAGGATCCATAGCGAGCCACAGTGATCCATAGGGTGCCATACAGATTGATAGGGTGCCATAAGGATCCACAGGGTGCCATAGGGATCCATAGTGAGCCACAGTGATCCATAGGGTGCCATACAGATTGATAGGGTGCCATAAGGATCCACAGGGTGCCATAGGGATCCATAGTGAGCCACAGTGATCCATAGAGTGCCATAGGGATCCACAGGGTGCCATAAGGATCCATAGTGAGCCACAGTGATCCATAGGGTGCCACAGAGATTGATAGGGTGCCATAGGGATCCACAGGGTGCCATAATGATCTGCAGGGTGCCTTAAGGATCCATAGTGAGCCACAGTGGTCCACAGGGTGCCGTAGAGATTGATAGGGTGCCATAGGGATCCACAATGTGCCATAAGGATCCACAGGGTGCCATAGGGACCCATACTTATAGAATCACAGAACCCCAGCATGGCCTGGGTTGCACAGGAGCACAGCGCTCACCTGGTTCCAAGCCCTGCTGTGTGCAGGTCGCCAACCAGCAGCCCAGGCTGCCCACAGCCACATCCAGCCTGGCCTTGAATGCCTGCAGGGATGGATGGGGCATCCACAGCCTCCTTGGGCAACCTGTGCCACTGCCTCACCACCCTCTGCCTCCAAAACTTCCTCCTCACATCCAACCCAAACCTCCCCTGTCTCAGATCCTTGGGGTCTCTTCCAACTCTGATTCCATTCCATTCCCTGATTCTATGATTCCGCCCAGAGGCAATGTTCAACTTTTTTTTGGGGGGGGGGGGGTTCAACTTTTATTTAGTGCACCAGTGTTTTAGTTGCTGGGTGATACAAACCAAAGGAGGGAATTATAAATATTGCATGCAAGTCCACTGGAAACTTGACAGCAATAGGCTGCAATACATTAACATAAGATATGCCACATTCACGGGACCTTGACGCGGGGTGACCTCATTGCAGCCTATCAATACCTGAAGGGAACCTACACCCAGGAGGGGAGTAAACTCTTCAAAAGGGCTGACAACAGCAGGACTAGGGGAAATGG
>NW_024966237.1:0-17436 GCF_019238085.1 Lagopus leucura
GGACCCCTCCCGCTCTGTCCTTTCAGTCTGCTGCCAGCGATCCGGACAGTGCCTGAAGCCCAAGAGCAGCCGGTGACCTGCCAGCTGCAGGGGGAGGCAGGGACATCAAGCCAACAAGACCTGCGCCGAGCACCGGGAACCAAACGTGTCAGCTTCCTTGATGAGCAACAGGGGGCTGAAAAAGACCAGCATGAGGGTGCGGCGCGATTACTGCAGGCAGCCAAGGCCTCACCCCATCACATGTCCTTGAGGCCAAGACCGCCTTCCAGAAGAGCTTCCCAAGCTTCCTCAAGGGCTGAGTCTGCGCAGCCTCAAGGCAGACCATCCAGGCTCCCTCTGGCATGCGACTCCGTGAAACACTTCAGGAAGAGGGCAAGGAAGATCATGCGAGTGCAGAAAGCACTCAAGCAGATGGCACCACCACCACAGCGTGGTGAGTCCAGCCTGCCTGAGGAGTCTACCGTCAAGCGACCTGGATCGCTGCCACCCATCAAAGAAGAAATGGGGTCTCCCGAGGGTCAGCCTCCGAGGACCAAAACCCCACCCCGCAGGAAGGACACACCCTACCCACACTGGTTCAGGCGTGGGGTGCACACGACAGACAGACTGGAGGCTGCAAGACAGAGGCATGAATCCCATCCGCATCACCGCTCATAGTAAACCAGGCTGCCCAGGGCCCCATCCAACCTGGCCTTGAACACCTCCAGGGACGGGGCATCCACAGCCTCTCTGGGCATCCGGTTCCACCATCTCACCACTCTCTCTGTAAACAACAGTCCAACCTGACATCCCATCTTCAACTCAACACCACTTCCTCTTGGCCTGACCTTAGCTACACCATCAAAGAGTTGACTCCCCTCCTGTTTGGAGGCTCCCTTCATGGACTGGAAGGCTGCAATGAGGTCACCGCGCAGCCTTCCCTTCTCCAGGCCAAACAAGGAGATCTAGAGGGAAATGTAGAGGGGCAAAACCATCAATAAAGCCTCCTCCTTTAAACATCTCCAGAATGCCTGTGACGGTGTCACTGCGTCTTTTTATGCCGGCTCTTTTTATGCCGCTGGAGGGAGAAAGAATTGTGAGAGGGCATCAGAGCGTCGCACGATGCTTTACTTGGTGCCAAAGGAAATCCAGCGCCTCTCTGCACTTATCTGGATCACAAGCTTATCGGCTCTTGACCTGCCACAGTTCCCCTGCTCATGCCAGCCAGCTTTTGGCCTGGCAGAGCCCCCCAGCAGGCCAGGAGACTTCTGGCCTGGCAGGACCTCAAGGGCCATCCGGCTTGAAACCTCACAGGGCCCTCCTGGCCAGCCGGATGGCCATCATTTGGCCTGGCAGCGCCCACTGGGCCAGCTGGCCAGCCTTTGGCCCGGCAGGGCCCTCCCAAGCTGCTGGCTAGCTGTTGGCCATGCTGGGACCCTGGCTTTTGGCCTAGTATGACCTCCCGGCCAGCTGGGAGACTTCTGCATGGCAGGGCTACCCGTGACAGTCAGCCTGACATCTTTTGACCCAGCAGGGCCCCCCTGTCCGGCCAGCTGGTTTTTTGCAAGCAGGGACCCACACACCAGCCGGCCTGCTGCCTTCTGGCTTGGCGGGGTCCCCCCGGCTGGCTGGGAATCTTCTGGCCTGGCAAAGCTAGACGGGTCAGTTGGCAGGACAGCTTTTGGCCAGGCACAGCTCCCCACTTTGGCTGACCAGCCAGACATTGGCCTGGCAGGGCACCCCCGGCCAGCCGGGATACTGCTGCCCAGGCAGGATCACCCAGGCCAGCTGGCAACCCAACTATGAACCCTGCAGGGTGCCCTGCCCAGCCAGCAGGCTTTAACCCAGCATTCCCTCCCCTCCCCCCACTCTTTTTCCCCCCCCTACAGCCCCTCAAGCCCCATTCAGCCTTCAGGCCCTGTGCCCTCCCTCCCCCTCATTCCAGGGTATTTTACTGCCTTCCCCTCACCCCCTCCACGGGTGGCCCACAACCCCCTGAGTCCCTCAGTCTGACCCCGGGGTTACCCTCCCCCTCATCCCCCACCTCCAACTCCCCCATTCTCAGTGATGGAGTCCTCTTCCACCCATCCCCTCATTTCCTCCGTCAGTGCCTGCCCCTAGTGCCCATTCTGATTCCCAGGGTCCCCTGTCTGACACCCTCCCCCCTGTTCCTTCCTCGGTCCCCCACCCCCATCCCTTGTGTCCCCTTTCCTGCCCCCCCACAAGTCTTCCCATTTTGTCCCCTACATTCATCTCCCCCCCAGTCCCCTCTGACACCCAGAATTCCCCATCCCCCCAAGTACCCCTGCTCCAATTCCCCCATTCTGATCTGTAGAATCTCCTACCATCCCCCACTCCTCTCAGTTTGCCCCCAGTGTCCCGTCTTCCCTTACTTCTCCCCCTCCTGACTCCCTTTTCTGACCCCTAGAGTCCCTTGTACCCCCCATGCCCTCCTTTTACGTCTGGCTCAAGTTACTGCTGAGCCTTTTTGATTTCTCGGTGACACAATTGACAAAGTGTGAGAGTCCAAACCACTGATGGGAGAGCTGTGATCATGTTACAGCAGATGGTGAGAGGGGTGGCCAGACCCCCAGACTCACATGAGCACCCCCTGGACACCCCAAGACCCCTCTAGGACATCCACAGACCCTTCTGGATGACTCCAGGACCACTCAGACCCACATGAGGACTCCCTGGATCCTACCAGACCCTACTGGGACATCCCCACATCAGCCTGGGGCCTCCTCAGAGCTCCTGGGCCCACAGTGGGAACTTCCAGATCCTTCCAGGGTGCCACGGGACCAACTTGGGGGCTCCCGGGACACCCCAAGACCCCTCTGGGACATCTCCAGACTCTTCTGCATGAGTCCAGAACCCCCTGGCTGCCACTGAATGTCTGTACGATGTCTCATGCAGATCCTTCTGCATGATTCTAAGGGGGGATGAGGGGAGTTGTGGGGGGAGAAAGGGTTCAGTAGGGCTTCTGTGGGCTGGAAAGGGGGTTGTGTGGAATCTACGGGGGAAGGTGTGAGTGGGACTTCTGTGGGGTGGAAAGTGAGTCTGGTGATGGCGGGAGGGGTGGAAGGGGAAAATGGGGAGTTGTGAAGAGCTTCTGTGGGGTGTAAAGGGGGTCTGGGGGCAGAGAGTGGGGGGGGCTGTAGGGGGGGAGGAGAAAAGGAGAGTGAGGCTTCCATGAGTGGAAAAGGGGTCTGGGGGATGGAGGGAGGGGGGGGGGGAGGGCTGGTATGGGACATAAAGGGGGTCCAAGTGGGGAATACTGGGGATCAAAATGGGGGAGCGGACTCCAGAAGTCGGGAATCCAGTTACTGCAGCTGGATTCTGTCACTCCAGAAGAGCCACTAGCAGAGCAGAGGAAGATGGCTGCAGCAGGTCACGCACCTGGCCCAACATTCCGGCAGCTAGACTGGCCAGTAATGAACACCCGGCAACCCCTCTGCGCTTCAGAGTGAAAACAAAAGCAGGCAGCAGGGCGCATCTAAAGCATCAACTTCTCCTTACTGAAATGTCTCTGCAGCAGTTAATTCCTCTTCGTATCTGAAGAAGAGCAGAAAGAGAGACATGTAAATTAGATATACTAATTCCATGTTCTCACAGAACCAGTTCGATGTCTAGACATACACAGTGCAGGAGCCCAACCACTAACATAGAGCTCATTTAGCAAGCTTAACTGAGGAGGCTGACAACACATGTCCAAATTTCATGTAAGACTGATGCTCAAAACTGTTAGATCTAGAAAAACAAATGCTTTCAAAGACTTGACTCAAATAGCAATAGAGATTGGCATTATCAATCTTTCTGTATACTGACTGCAAACAGTAAACACAATCTAGAGCATACAATGGCTTTCAACTAAATCCCTTTCTTTCAACTGAATATTTATGAAACAGAAAAAGATCGCCAAGGAATTACATTGATGTTTCTCCTGCTTCTTTGTATCTGCTAAATAATGATTGCCAATGTACTGCCAACAAATCTTTCACCCTTCAATCCCTGTGTCTAACATGCTATTAAAATGGGTTACATAAGGTCTGTGAAATGAAAAAAATACGCTGCCGAAACCACGAAAGGAAAAGCACTCCTGTTGGAAAAGCACGTTTCCCATTGATACGGAATATCTGGCAGATGGAACCACACATTGTGTAGTTTTAAACAAAGCTACAAAGCAGCCCCACGAATGCCTCCACAGGAATTCAGAAATTCTCTGCACTCTTCTCATATTTGACCACAACATTAAGGAGACGCGTCAGACAAACGCACACGGATCAGTGAGGAACGCCGCCGTGCCATCACTGCTTGAGCTGGAGAACGCACGTCGGGAGGTCACTGAGTGCTGCCAACAGACCTCAAACTGCAGCAGTTCTGCCCTTCCATCTCCTGTGTGCTGCTGCTCTCCACTGCGCCCATTGCCTCTCACTGGGGATACTGAATACGCGCATTTGAAGGTAACTGTTACTGAATTAGAGTTTTTATTACAGTAGTGTCATTTTCTAGTCTTCCTGCAGTGTCAGTTTACAAGATCTCTGCTCAGTGCTCTCTGAGAAACAGCTGGTACTTTGTTACCTGTCTTCCACATATTAGTCAAAGGTTTGAGCCAGAAACAAACTCCACAGCACTCCAAGTGTCAATCTGAATGCAGAGTATCTGTAATCTGTAAGAGTTCCAAGTTCTAACAGAATACCCATCAGTCTTGCAAGAATAAATGTGCCATGTTTCTCCCATACGCCCTACTCTCATCCAGTGTGATTCTGGGCCAGGCCTGAACAGCAACTGTTAGGGCTAGACACCAACTGACCTTTAAAAAGCCCACAAATCCCTTCTGAAAATTGACCCAAGAGTCTTGACAGATGCCCACTTTCCCAGTTCACGCCTTGCATGTGCTCATTTCCCCACACACTGATTCTTCATAAAGGACTGCACTTCTTTGGAACCTCACTGGATCAGACTCTGCCTTCCCTTAGAGGAAAGAAAGCACTTCACTGGCACAAATATCCACGTCTATTTCAGAGCTGCAGTCAAAGAGATTGCTAACCAGAACTCTAGGCAGCACTGCAATATAACCCTCACATTCCTACAACACAAAGAAGCCACTCCTTGCCAACAGTTCATTTGATTCTCCAATCCCCCTTTCTCCACTTAAGCTGTGACAGCCAATGATGAATTCCATCCCACCTTTAAGAGGGAGTCACATAAACTGAGCGCTCTGCTCGATGTGCCTTCTGTCACTCTGCTCCTGTGCAGCACAGCGCTGTAGGCGCACGCAGGGCTGCACGCAGGGCTGCCGTGCCTCGAGTTCCCCATCAAGCTCTACTCAGGTGAATCCTTGGGAAGTGTTAACGTGTTCAGCTTCAAGAAAACCAGCAAAGTCAAATCAGACTGCTCTTCTTGTCACAGGTTCAGACTGTGAAGCAGCAAGGTATCAGCAAATAACTGAAATTCCTAACAAGCAAAACAAAACTCCTGATTATTTTGAAGCTGAACGTTAGCCAATTTTCTGCAATTATTCTCCCCAAATTCACTTAGCGTTTCTGAAGAAAGCACTTCTTTACATCAGCACTTTACATCAGTGTCACACAAGCAGGGAACAAGAAGGAAATCTTTGGCTTGATTTTCTGTTAAGGTGCACCTTCAGGCTTTCCTGTCCCCTGTGTAAGCAAGCAGCTCTTTATCATCTCAGCTAAAGGTGTAAACAGGCATTCCACCCAAAGACTGCTCCAGACAGGCAGGCCATGCAGAGACTTTAAGCGTTACTTAACTGAAGCCAGACTGACCAGTTTAGAATATAGCAGTCCAACAGGGCAAATGAACAGTGGAACAAGGCATTTCGAGGGAGAGGGGGCACAGATTATTTAATTCTCACTCTTTGGCACACAGGACAGAGTCAGTTTCTTGTATTTTTCCATTACAGCAGCTGTTTTTAATCTTGTGGCTTAACTAATACAAGGGCTCCCTCCTCAAATCACTCCTGCCACCGCAACAACAACAAACATTTGAGAAGAACTTTAAGAAGCACTTTAAGAAACAGTGTGAGAAAAGTAGATAGGAAAATCCTGGATAAAAACAAGGAGAGCAGCCCACGTACAGTCCTATCCACAGCTGCCTGAGGCAAGCAGTCCATTTTTGTTGGCCACAGCACAAAGACTGAAAACTGATGGTAACAACAAACAAAAACCTGCAGCCAGAATAGAAAAAATTCTGCTCAAATATAAGCAAAAATTCTCTTACTTTTTATACTTAATGTTTCCTGCTGACCCCATGCTGCGCATCAGACTAGAAGGGAAAGTCACTTTTGAGCAGCTCTACAAGCACGACGACTGCTTCAGCAAGCAGAGCTCAGCTGATGTTATGCAGAAATGTAAGCCAGTGTAATTCTTGGCAGGTTGTCACTGCACTCTGGGATTTGTTTCGTCAGTGAAAGGAAGCTCAGCCAAGACCTCCAACCATCAGCCAGCACAACAAGGAGACACCTTCAGTAACACGGAACAGAGCGGAGCAGTGACGGCGTGCAAACATCAGCAGATGTGGCCCAGCAGAGCTGCCATCAGCCATCCTTGCTCACTGTCACCATCCATGCACCCTGCACCTCCTGCACGCTACTGACTGGACACAGCTGAAAGCTCTACAGCAGAAACGGAGCACTGAGTGTCGGCAGCTGGAACAACCATGCACTGAGCATTTCCTGAGTTCCACATCACAGCATTTTCATTTGCCATAGTCTTTCATGTATGACTTCCACAGCACGTGTGACAGAGCATTAGACAATCTGGATAAGTACCAGCACACTGAAGACAAAAGCGTAAGCATTTCCAAAATAACTCATTTTAATTCTACCCACAAATGAGTAGCATACATCCTTGTTCTCCAGTGACTACAAAGGAAGTTTATCCACCTGTGGTTTTATCTTACATCTGCCACAGTTAATTCTAATATTTCAATATAAAAGCTCAAAGCTGTTTTGAGCTTAGATTTCAAGGCACTTTCCAAACACGATCTACTAAAGAAAGACGTGAAAAATGCTCTTTCCTTTTTGCTTTGTTCTGAACATTGTTTCATTCATCCTATCCACCTGAGAATTAGTAAGCACAAAATTTTAATGCTTGTCTTATTAGAAGAACAAACAATTCTTCAGAACAACTACCAGACCCAGCAGCTACTTGAGATTATCTCACGGAAGAAACCCAAGAAAAACGAGGGAAATGCAGTAAGATGCTACGTGCAGTCTGCTGGAATGTCTTCAATCCTGCTAGACTGACCGTGCTTTGTAACACGAAGCTCTGTTAAGGACTATAAGGACATGCTCTGAGCTCAAATCCCGAACTCTCAGAGAGTACTGTGATAGAATTTTGGCTGCTCACATCCCATGCATCTGGCAAGCAAAATCCTATCAGCTGGCAAAGAACACTGGACCAGAAGGAAACAACCACACTGACCTGCCACACATACATGCCAAGTAAAAGTAGTAAGAGAAGAAGGAAAGAACTCAAAGTCTTTCTGCCATGTGGCTTCACGTAAATGGGCAGCAAGCATAAATAAATTGTATTTTCTTAAAGAACCTCATCACACCACTTAAAGCAACAGACCTGACAGTGTTTTTCAAAAGGTTGACTTACTTTTCACAGTACCTAACAACAATAACCTGACACACACACAGTTTAAAACCTCAACTTGATTGTAAGCGTAGGCTGCTGTCCGAATTCTTGCCATGCGATTTAAAATTCCAACAAAATCTCCAGCAATCTGCAAAGACACAAACAGGAAAAATAGCAGGGCACAACCATGAGCAACAGCTGATGTACAGCTCACGTCTACAGACATCTCTATGTGAGAGGAAATGTACAAATACGGCCCTGTCCTTCAGGAAGCGCCCTTCTGAACGACAACACTTCTGCCTCAGCAGGAACGGGAACCACTGAGAACCCAGCAGCACCACACAGCCCCTGCTGACTGTAGGGAAGAAATAAAGGGGGTGCTGTGCTTCAACCAGAATATTCCTATTTCTGAATTGTGAGGAAGAAATTCCCAAAGTACTGAAAAGAGAGATGAATACAGCTTCCAATTTTCTTCAGTTCTCTCTTTGGTGCAACATGCAGTGGACTCCTCTGCAAGCCTCATTACTCCTTGTGGAGCAAGGAGACACACTGCTGGGATTATGCAGTGATGTCACCATTCAGCCCCAGTATCACACATTCTTTTCCTTTGGCAAGTTTACAGGAGCGCTGGAGTTATGAATAACTTGCATGAAGTTGAATAATTGAAAACAATGCTCAACATAAAGATTGCAGGGCCACACACTCTCTCTTGCAAGCAGAATGGAGCACTGCAGATCTGTAAACCCACACGCTAGCACTTCTGAAAATGATGAGACAGTTTTAATACCACCGAGCACAAAAGCAAGAGTAAACAGAAATTTATTCACTTAGGCAAGAAATTAGGAGCCAGAGCTCTTTGACTTTGGAGGAAGATGCTACACTCGTTACAGACACTCCTCTTCAACAGACTCAAACTGAGCAGAATGCAGGAAAATAGCACAGGATTTTTCACACCGCAGCTTTGGTGATACTGTAAAGCTCTCACCTTGGGGTCCAATAAAAAAATGTGGAGCACAGAGGACACATGACTCTTTGAAATTTGAGTATGTTCAGTGACCAAGGGACATGAAGAGACAGCTCTGAAGGGATCTGAACATCATCGGATGGACAGAAGGAAAAAGAAACGGAGACAGAAGGAATAAGAGTGATAGCAGGGAAATGGAGTGAGCAGAAGGGAAGAGTGAGAGAACAAGAAACAGCTCTGAATAGCTGTCAGAGGGAACAGCAGAGAGCAGGAGAGGAGGAAAAGGGGAGGAAAAGAGAATGTGCATGGAGAGAACTGCATGTACCAGGGAGGGGGGCTGTGGAAGTGAGAGAGAGGAGAGAGAAGCCTGTGCAATGGCAGGAGGGGGAGAGGCAGTATGGAGAGATAGCGAGAGAGAAAAGAGAGGACATAGGGGAAATAGCAGAGGGGGAGATAGGAGAGCAGAGAAAAGAGAAAGAGGAAAGAAAAAGGAAAGAAGCACGGCGGGCAGAGGAGTGTGGAGAGGGACAAAGGGAAGAGCATGAAGGAGGGATGGATTGGGAGAGTGAGTGGGAAGGGAGAGAAATGATTGTGAGGGAGCGAAGAGACAAAGGTGGAGAGCAGAAAGAAGCAAGGGAAAGGCAAGCAAGGAGCAAAGAAGGAAAGGGGAAGGCAGGCATGAAGCAAGAAGTGCAGGGAAGGAGAAAAGGGACAGAAGGCAAACAAGAGGACATAGGAAAATATGAGGAAAAAGAGAAAAGATGCAGAAAGAATGAATGAGCAAGGTAAAAAAAAAAATAGAGAAGAGTAAGCAAGAAAAGAAGTCTGGAAAGGAGCACTGACAGCACTGAGGCAAAGACCAAAACAGAAGCAGACTAAAGAAAGCAATGTGTGGCTGAGAGGGGGAAAAAGCAAATAGTGTCAGGCACGTGGAAATAAAAGCAAAGGCAAGACAGCAAGCAAACAAGAAATGAGAGGGAGATGGGAACAGCACGCATAGACATGAGTGGCAGAAAGTGAGGTAAGGGAAGAAGGCAAAAGCAAAAAGGCCAAGGGAAAAGACCGAGCAAGAGGTAAAGAGACACAGTAGGACAAATTCAACACGACAGGAAAGGAGGAACAAGAGGGGAGACAGATTAAGAGCATGAATGGTGGAAACTGAGGGGAAAGAAGAGCAAAAAGAACAGGGGGCAGAAGGCAGTGGTAGGGACAGCGAGGAAGGGATGAGAAAGGACAGGAAAGAAGGGAAGTGAGTCCAGGAAAGGATGATTAGGAGAGACAGCGATGGGGAGGGAAACACAGCAAGGGGTCAATAGGAGGAATAATAGCAAGAGCATGGAAAAAGCAGGGAATGGGAAAGAGCACAAGTGAGCAGGGGATCATGGCAGAGAGAATGAATGGCTAAGAGAGTGTGAGGCAAAGGAAAAGCAAATGCATAAGCAAAAGCATGCAAGAGAGGGAAAGAGCTAGTAGGGAAAAAGAGGGAAACAGCTAGTAGAGGGAGAAAGAAGTGCATGCAAGTAGAAGAGAAGCCCCAGAACTCAAGAAAGAAGCAGAGAGAAAAAGGGACAACTGAGAAACCTGTAAGAGAGAGAGAACAAGGTGGTGTGAAAAAGCATGCAAGAGAAGGGAAATGTACATGCAAGGTCCTGAGAGAAAAAGCTTAACAGTGAGGGTAGGCTGGCTCTGGCTGGGGTGGAGTGAACTCCTCATAGCTCGTACGCTGTTTTGAATTTATGACTAAAAAGCATTGATATTATGTCAGTGTTGTAACTCTTGTTCAGAGGTTGCACAACATCAGGTTTCCTATGTTTCACATGCTGCCCCTCAGCCAGGGACTGCAGGAGTGCACAAGAAGTTGGGGAAGGCAAAGCCAGAACAGCCGGCCCAGACTGACCAAAGGAACATTCTGTGCTGTATGACACACTCAGCAGTAAAAGCTGAAAGGGAAGAAGTGGTCCTGCTTAGGGAAAGCTCTAGAGAGCAAGAGATGGCATGTAAGCACATGAGAAAAGGGGAGGGCCCCAAAGCAAGACAAATGGAAAGAACATGACAGAGAGAAAGGAAAGGAGCCTGAAAGAGAAAGGGACTGTGTGTGCATGACAGAGAGAAAAAGATTTCCTTCTTGTTCCTTCTAAGAGAAGGAGGAGAAGCATGGAAGTGAGGGAAACTGCATGCAGTCTAGAAGGCAAGCAGACATGAGAAAGAGGTGACAACAGCACATGCAAGAGAGAGAAGGAAAGCATGCAAGAAAGTGCATGCAAGAGGGTAAAAACAATATGCAGCCAAAGCCTGAGATAAAGTGTGTAAAATGGGTGATAAGTAAGAGAGCACAGAAAGGAAAGTGCAAGGCAGTCAAAGCAAAAGGAGGGAGAAAAATGCATGTGAGAAACAGGGAAAATGGAGAGGCAAGAAAACAGGCAAGGGATAAACTGAATGCAGAAAGAAACAGAAGGCAGGGGGTGAAACTGCCAGAGAGAGAAAGGTAAAGGACAACAGACAGGGACAGTGTCACAGGAATGGGAAAGGAAGCCCGCACATGTGAGAAGGTGAATGGGCATGAGATGGACTTAGGGCATACGCACACAGAGAGCAGAACTAACTGGGTGATGGCACACAGAGAAAGAGGAAGAGCGAGGCACAGGGAGAACAGGGAAGCGCATGAATGGGAGAGTAAGAGAGGAGGGCATGCGGGAACGTCCATGTGAGAGAGAATGAGTGCACGAGAAATGAGCAAAAGGAAAAGTGTCAGCGCAAGGAAATCATACAAGAAAGAGAAAAGGCACAGGAAAAAGATATAAGCCATGGGAGAGAGAATGGATGAAAGAAGAAGATGGTTTGCACGCACAAAAGAGAAAAATTGTGACAGAAAAGTGCACAGGAGAGAGAGCAAGCATGCAAGACAGTGCTAGTGTGCAAGAGATGGCAAGTACGCAAGAGACAGCAAAGACTGAGCATGGAGGGGGGAGGAAAAGACTAAGCAAGAGGGAGGGAGAAGTCCATGAGGGAGGGGGAAGAGCAAGCACCAGAGAAAAATGGTATGAGGCAGTTAAAGAGGAAGAGCATCCTCTCCTTCCATCATGGAGAGAAGCTGCACTACAGGGGGAAAGCACGTGGCTGAAGGAATGCAGTGAAGGTGGGGGAACAGGCACAAGAGGGAAGAGAAAAGCATGAGGATGAAAAGGCGCCTGAGAGCGGAAGTGAAGTGGGAGAACCCACAGGAGAAAGGGGATGCGTGCGACAGAGGGAAACCAAGCAGAACAAAGGGGAAAAGTGCATGAGAGAAAGCGTGTAGAAGAGGACATGGAAGCTTGAGGGTAAGAAACTGCAGCAAGACAGGAAAAGCATGTATGAGAGGGTTATCATGCGAGTCTGGGGCAAGGGAAAGTTCACTAAGGAGGAAGGGAATGAGTGCAAGAAAGAGGGACTATACGCAGGACAACACAAGCAAGAAAGGGAAGGGGCTGCATGAGAAGAAAAGTCAGAACACATAAACAGAAGTGAAAGAGTGAGGGGTTTGCATGAAGGGTGGAAACCTGCCCGTGAGAGAGAGGAAGCATGCAGTGCAAAGAGATGGAAAGTGTGTGTGCAAGAGAGAGGAAAACTTGAGGCTGTGAGAAGGAAAGGAGCACGAGAGAGTTAGAAGAGAGAGGGAGGCTGTGTCTGTGAATAAGGGAAGCTACAAAGGGAAGCCACGTTAGGAAAAAAAGGGAGAACGTGCAAAAAATGAGAGAGGGGAAATGTGCTGACAGAGAGGGAAAGCCAAACCAAGAGAGCAAACATAAGCATGAGAGAAGAGGGGAAGTGTGCCAAGAACTCCAAAGACAGTGAGGGAAGCCCAAGATACGTACAAAAGGGAGTGAAGGAAAATGAGAGGTACAGAGAAAAAAAACACACGCAGAAGAGAGATGTGATTCATGCATAAAGAACAAAAAGAGAAGTACAGCATCACAGAAGAACACTTACAGACAGGGAGCATGAGCAAGTGAGACATGCAAGTGGCATATGCAGTTGAGCGAAATCACACACATTCAACACAGCAAAAATTTATTCTGTATTTGTATTTTATGTCTCTTCTTGCTTAGTTTAAAGCCGTTTTTATCCCTTATCCCACCCCTATGCTCCCTGACAAACAGCCCCTTCCCATGGGAAAAGAAGCATGTGCAAGAAAGGGAAAGTGTACGCAGGCAAGAGGAAAGGAAAGCACACACACAAGACTAAGAAAGCAAACCTAGGAGAGTTAAAGAGCAAGAAAAAAAGCACTGGAGAAAAGGCACAAGAAGAAGCAACAGCATGAGATGGACTGCACGAATGGGAGGCGGAGCAGATAAGAGGGAAGTGGACAAGCCAGATCTCACACAACAGTGAGGTTGCAGAAATTAGAAGAAAAGGATGAGAGTGGGCAAGGCAGCCAAAGATCTGTCTGATCTGTTAAGAACCAGGAAAAACAAACAAAAAAGGCATTAAATGTCACCACATTTTCTTCACCTTACTTGCTAGGTGACCACCTTCACCAAGTGGGAGAATCACAGAATCGTAAGGGTTGGAAAGACCACTGAGATGACCTAGTGAACGATCAACCCACGACTGTGACCACTGAACAGAAGAAACAGGCATCAGAGATGCTGGAGAAGGAAAGACCACAAAGACAGAAGGAAATCAGATATAGACAGAATCATAGAACAGCCTGGGGTGCAAGGGACCTGCAAGATCATCTAGTTCCAAGCCCCTGCCACAGACGGGGCATTTCCCACTAGAGCAGGTTGCTCAAAGACCCATCCTGCTCCTGAATACTTTCAGGGAGAGGTGACCACCTCCAGTGTCTCACCATCTTCACAGCAAAGAATTTCTTCTCCCACTACCTAGTCTAAATCTATCCTCTTCCAGTTTAAAGCCATCTCCTCTCGTCCTGTCACTACCTGTACTTACAAAAAGTAAGTCTGCAAAAGGGAAGCAAAGCAAGGGAGAAATTGCAAGAGCCTGGGAAGGACTCAATGAGAAAGGAGGAAACACGAGGGAAAAGTGCAAGCAAGAGGGGAAGATTTTACGAGCAAGAGGAGAAGCATGGAAGAGGTGAAGGAAGTGAGAGACCATGAGAGAGAAGACTTGATGATCCTTGAGGTCTTTTCCAACCCAAGCTATTCTGTGATGACTCTGTGAACACATGCTAGAGTGTGAGCACCCAAGGGAGATGAGGAAAGCAAAGAGAGGAAAAGCATACCAGAGTAGGAGCACATGGACAAGGGCAGAAACATGCAATAGAAGAAAACACAAGTAGGTGAGGAAATACAAGCAAGAAAAGAAAAATGCAAAAGAGAGAGAGAATGCATGACTGGAAAGCAAGAGGAATAAGGGAGCAGAAGAACAGAAAATGGGAAAATGAAAGAGCGTGACAGGAAAATGCAAGAGATAAACACATTAAGCGACACATAGAAGGCATATCAGAAAACATAGGCGAGAGGGTAAGCTCTTCAAGAGAGCACGAGTCAGAGAGGAAAAGTGTCTAAGAAGGAGATTAACACAGAGGGTAAGTATTTCAGAGAGAGAGAAAACAAGAGCCAAGAGGGAAACGGCACACGAGAGGAAGAGAGAAGAAGGAATGGAAGGAGCAGGGAAGGAACGAGAAAGGGTCATGTGGTGGAGGGAGCAGTAGAGAGAGAAAGAAACAGCAAAGGTACACTGCCAAAGACATGGGAGGGAAAGTGCAAGTAGGTGTGAAAGGGAGCAAGCAAGAAATACTGCTGAAAAACAGCAAAGGGGAAAGCGAGGCTCTGGGAGAGGAAAGTGCAAAAGAAAGAAGGAGCACGTGAGAGCAGAAGTGTGCAAGTGAAATAAGGAAAGCATGAGAGAGGAGTATAGGAGGGAGGAAAAGAAGGAAAATATGGTGGGCAACGTGTGAGGAAAGTGAGAGAAGCGGAGGGAGGGAGGATGAGTGGAGCGGGAGTATGAAAGAGACAAAAGCGGACAGAGCAGTATAAAAGTCACAAAGAAGGGGGGCACGGAGCGTAAGAAGTAGATCGACAGCATGGCCAAGAGGGAAAGTGCATTCAAGAATGTTCCCGAGATGGAAAAGCATGCAGGCAATGGTGAAATGATGACAGACCAGAAGACAGGGAGAATGGAAAAAAAGCAAGCATAATAGGGAAAAGAACGTGCAAAAGAACAGCAAAGCTGGGGGGCTTTAAGGAGAGGTGCAGGGGAAGAAAAGAGAGAGGGAACAGGAAGATGGAAAGGAGAAGCAGGAGAAAGGGGAGGAGAGTGTAAAGGGAGAAGTGCAAGGGAGAGGCAAAGTGAGAGAGAAGCAAAGCGAGAGTGAGGCAGGGGAAACGCCAGCCAGAGAAGCAGCAGGAGAGAGGAGAAGAACAGGAGATGGAAGGGAAGGCTCAGGTTACAGACTGAAAGTGTGAGGGGTGGGGAAGAGCAAGAAATGGGGAATTAGAATGTGAGAGAGATTGGAAACCATGTGAGAAAGGAGAAAAGGGAGAAAACGGAAAGGAAGACAGAAGGGAAAAGCAAGGGACAATCAGAACACACAGCAAAGACATACAAGAGAGCAAAAAAAAAAAAAACCAGCTTTGACTTAGGATTTAAAGATCACTTCAGGCAGGAACAGCATCTTTTGCCTGTCTTTTTTTTTGGTCTGCAAATACACATGCCCGATGTTTAATAAATTCTATTATGAAAAGACATTAAACAGCTGCATTATCTCATTTCAGTCATAGTGATGAAAATACACATTTTTCACCACTCATGGCTCAAAAGCAAGACTTCAGGTTTGTGGCTTAAAATTACACCAGGATACAAATATTTCTTGCTCCTAGAGACAGCAGGGCTCCAGTTTGGAGCCTGTGGTGGAACAGAAACCTCCCCTTCATCCACAACATAAGCTGCACGTAACTGCATTAAGGCTCACAGATGCAGAGATGTTTCCAATTCCCGACTCTGCACCACAGCACTGGTGCTGACATGGGCAAACTGCCCAGACTGCTCAAATCATCAGCAAAAGGCATTTTTCAGAAACATAAAAAGCATACAACATTCACGTGTAGCTCATCCCAGGCATCTGTGAATTTGTTCCAAGTGATGGAGCGCCAGGAGAGCACTGGCAGAAGCAGGCAGCAGAATACACCTCACACAACAGCTGAGCTTACCAGGGCTCTCTGGAGGCCACGTACTGCAACCAGACTGCTGCAGCACGGCCACTCAGAGGCCGCCCTCAACACCACATCCACGTAACTCCTGAACATCTCTGAGAGTTTCCACAACCTCTCTGGGCAACCTGTGCCGGTATGCCATCATCTGCACACTACATAAGTGCTTCCCCACACACAGAGAGACCCTGCTGCGTGCAACTTTGTGCCCATTGCCCCCTGTTCACTGAAGAAAGCCAGGCTCTTTTCTCTTTCCACTTTCTTCAGGTATTTCTGAACACTGATGAGATCCTCTGAGTGCTCTCCCACACTCAACAGTTCCAGCTCATACGTGAGATGCTCCAGTCTCTCAGTCACCTTGGTGGTCCTTAGTTAGGACTACCTTCATTAGCTCCACATCTCTTTTGTGCTGAGGAGATCAGAGCTAAACACACTTGTCCAGATATGGCCTCACCAATAGACATGAAGAGACACCAAGCATCCCCCCCCCTTGATGAGATGGCAATATTTTGGCTCACGTGGCACAGGACAGCGTTACCCTCCTTAGCAACACTGATGGTTTATGTACAACCAGGTGCTCATCAAGACCCCAAGGTCCTCTTCTGCAAAGCTGCTTCCCATCCAGCCGGCACCCAGCAGCTACTGGTGCTGGACTCCACCTCGTTAACCTTCCTAAGTTTCAGGGATCCACTGAGACTCACGGATGGCTCGTCAGCTGGTATTGGAAGAGCTCTGCTGAAACATCTGCTCCTCGTGGCAGACACCTTTCTCCAAGACTAGCTCATCTATCTCAAGTGCATTTCTGCAGCTTACAGCTTCTAACACTCACATGATACATGAATAACTGACAATTTAGAGAACCTCTATTTACTTTAAAGTACCACTGAAACATTTCAAACTGCGCAACAGCTTATGGTCATAATGGCAGAAAGGGATGGGAGACAATTCCATTTTGCATAAAAGCATTCCATGGCAATCCCTAATGATCTACATCAAGGAAAAACAGATATAAAAGCACTAGCTTGGGAAAACTAACCAGGGTATCTGCTGCATAACAGTCAAGAAGGTCTCCATAGACAGTAATGGAAGTTATCAAAAACTCTCCTCAAAGTCGCAATGATTTTTCTGAAGACATTTCAGTTATATCATTCATCATACAGAAGTGATTAATAACAGGATCTCAAAGGACTCTCTATTATAGAAACTCTTTAGTTTAATAAGTAGCCTTTTTAGGTCCCAGCTGTCACAGATCTGCAAGGGCCAGCTGCTCTGCAAAAGAATGTAAACTGGGAAACAAACATGAACACCGGGCTGGTGACAGCGATGGATTCATCAACATCACTGCCAGCTCTGACACCTTACCAGGAGATGCTTCAGCTCATTAACGTGGACTTCATTCCTTCCATCAGCAGCTGCTCCTGAACTGACCTTCATTCATACAGTGACACCACCAACTTCCAGCACGAGCTGACCTGCAAAACAGAGGAAAAAAAAGGGGGATGACAGCCAACACAGAGACAACATGCTTTAATATTCACGAACAAAAAAAGCAACGACAATACAGAAGGGCAGCTGCAACAACACAGCAGGATGTGAAGAAATGGAAATCTGGCCTAACACCGGAGCGGCCCGTGGCCGACTGTCCCCCCCACCCAGCCCGGAGCGGCCTGGTGGCGACCGGCCCCCCCGCCGGCCCGGGGGGGGCCGGGGGGGGGGGGGGGGGGGGGGGGGGGGG
>NW_024966237.1:17536-31684 GCF_019238085.1 Lagopus leucura
CCCCCCCCCCCCCATCCCGGCCCGTGTGTGACAGAAGGCACAACACAAAAAGCAAATTAGAAGGAAAGCCATCACGCACGTAGCAGCAGAAACACTAGTGCAATGGCAGGACATTACAGAGGCAGGAAAAGGACTGCTCACCATCTCCAAGGATTCACCTGCAGAACCCACTCTGCAGCGGAGAACCTTCCAGAAACAAACCCCTGCCCTGTCGCAGTCCGCCCTGAACTGAGCTCCAGGAGGGGCAGCCAGGCTCCGCCCCTTCCAGCCCCGGAGCTCCATTGCCTTCAGCTGCGCTCCCAGGGCTCACCGGCTCCTTTCCTCAGCTGCTCCGTCAGGGGTTCAGGCTGCCATTCAACACTTCTTAGATAGCAGAGCAAAGGAAAAAACTGCAATCCAAAGGAAGAGATGAAAGGAAAACAACAAAGAAAACTAGCAGGATTCTAGGAAATGACAGAAGACCCTGGAAGCAAGGCAGAAGGCAGGGTTATGTCTGCGTGTCTGTCTGGAGGAAACAGCTGCAGGTGTTCAGTGCTGCTCCATGCACCCGTCGCAGACAGCTGCACAGAATAGGGCTCCAGCAGCACTGACAGCTCTTGTCAGCTTCGCTATTAAAGCCATCTGATCAACTTCCAACTCCATATTTCAAGTGCTTTAAAGAGAGAAGCACTGAAGCTGGCGAACGCATGATGGCTCCAGATAACAAACACCAAGTCAAATGGCACTTCAGGCAATCAGCGTCCTTAAATTACTGCACCTCTTTCAGTTTATCCAGAGAGGCTTCTAGCTCCTTTACAGCTTCTTCTCATTCCCTGAGCTGGAAAAATCAAGGGCAAAATGTTGAAATGGCTCCAGAACTCGTTCAATTTTCACTTAATCCCGATTTTGCCCAGCAGGTGGGGTTTTGTTTTCATTTTTGGTGTTGCACAACAGGTGACTAAAGTGACTGATACAGCTTTGAAGTTGAGTCATTCCATCAAACGTGATGGTTTTCTTGGAAATCTCTCCCTGAAATCAATTAATTCGTACCTACACTGTAGGAGGAATTTTACCAGCCCAAGCCGACTCTAGGTTTGGATTCAGCTGTCACTCCTTTCTCCCCCTGAGAAACACAAGATCTGCGCCTCGCTGCCAGTGTCAGAACAGACCTGGGGCACAGGGAAAGGAGCCAGAGAGTGTTTCCTCTGCTGCACGTTTGATTCCTCGCCAATGAAGACAGTCATTCATGTCTTCGAGGTTTGAGAACAGTTCTCTGAATTCAGTGACACAAACTTCTGTAAAGACTTCATTCTTACTTTCATGGTTTGGATTTTAACTTCTGTCTGAGTGCCTTCTGGACTCTCATCTTCAGCTCTGCTGCCACTGCCCCAGGCGGATGGGGAAGGAACCTGCAGAGGGTGTCCTGTCGTTTTCTCCCCAGCAGTGGGTTGATTTTCCAAGTAGTCACACGTTGACTTTCCAGTTCAGTCTCACCTATGATGCCTACTGCAAAGAACAAAAATTAGTGGGAAACAGATGATGATGTAGCTTAACATGAGACAATTCTCAGCACGTACATTAGAATGTAACCTAATGTATAACCAATGAATACACAGATGTTATAACTGAGAAATATCCAGGAAAGTTAGGCTAAGTCAGATTATTGCAACAAAAGGATAATAAATGGAAAATGTCCTGTCCTCTGGCTGCCGCCTCTTGCCTTCTGCAGGCCTTCTTTGACACCTATGAAGCTTTAGTGAGGCTGCATCAGTGTGAAACACCGGTAACCTGTGGAGCTCTGAAGGGGAGCCGTGGCTCCAGGACCTCAGGAGGGGCTGTGCGTGCTCTTTAATATGCGTGCAGTCTGCTTGTGCTATGGCAGAAGGGCTCTGACAGCTGGGGCCGTGTTTGTGTGGTCAGGAAAAGTGGATATGAACACTTCTCCCTTTGGAAAGATTGAAAGACAGAGCCTCTCGTTGCTGCTTACTGGATGTTTTTCATCTTTAGAAACACAGGTGTTTGAATCATGCTGTTTTTCATGGGAGATGTGCCAGAATGTCTCTGATGGACTATTTGCTGTGCCTTTCTACCACCAGAAATGCTACTGATATAGCAGTTCAGAAAGCCTGTGCTTTTTGTTTTGTTTCCTGGACTTTTGATTTGTTTCCTGGACTCACGTGAGAAGGATGGCTGTGGAGATGTTGGTCTTGGGGCAGGAGTTGTTAGAAGCTTTTGAGAGTGGCCTCCGTGTGTTAGGAGTGATTGTGGTACCACTGCTCGGTCGGTTGGAGTGCGTGAAACAAGTCTGAAGTCTTCTTTTAGTGGAGCAATGGGAAAGGAGTCTATGCATTGGAGAGCTGACTTTCAGTCTGCGGGCATTTTCCAGGAGCTGGGGCGAGGGGTGAGGCAAGGAAAGCTGTGGTAGGAGGATGAGGTGTGGGAATAGGAACGTCTTCCATTGATATCAACTCCTGCTGTTCCCTTTTTGACTTGGAATGCATGCTTTTTTAAATCAAGAACAAACTCCTTGTGCAGCTTGTGAATGAATTCATTCACACCTGTTACTGTTTGGCGTTCTTCTCTACACGGAGCTGCAATTGAAATGGACACTGCTGGTCTGATTGCCAGCCCCCTCCCACATGCTCAGATCAGCCAAGTTTGCAAGGCCTGGCTCTTGGTGAGTTGTGCCCAAGGTCAGACGATTGGCTCTTCTCAGCCTTGAGATGTGTTTTCCAGTTGCATGCTGTGCTACTCCTGTTGTGTTGACCTCTTGAGCTGCAGCCCTAACTGGGGATCCAAGTAGACTGACACAGAAGGAATGGTTGAGATCTATGTGAGCTTGGATTGGAAATGCAGTGCCAAGGGCTGCACAAATGTGAGACAGTTCTGAGTGTAAGGAAAGGCATCTGCTGGGTGCTTTGCTGGGTGAGCGTCACCCTGCTGAAGCAGACAGCCACATCCATGGGGATTGGAAACTTTTTCTGCCTTCTGGCTCTTGGCTGCTACTCTGAGAGTGGAGCTTCTTGCCCTGAGAGAACCAGCAGCAGAAGGGATCCCATGCGTGGCCTCTGAGCCCTTTCAGACCAACCAGCTGGATTAGTGTGGCTGTGACCTTGGTTTGGAGTTCACCCAGCAGGCTTTGCCCAAAGCAAAATGAGCTGTGGGCACAGCGTCCAGCAGTGGAAGTGACCGACAGCTGGAGACAGCAGCAGCCTGAGCGGCGCTCTTGGGGGAAATCCTCACTGAACAAAGGCCCAGAAGAAGAGAGCAGCTTGTCCCTGCGTTCACATCGTCAGGTTTTCCTTTCTGATCTGTTACCCCTCAGCGGTGCCTACAGCTGTGTGATGTGCTCTGCAGGAAGTGCCGATGTTTCGCATTCAACCTTGTCTTTCACCTTGTTTTGAAGCTTAGAGGCACCCTTAATTTCTGCAGCCCTGAGCTTTGTGCCATGAGAGCTCTCCAGCTTCTACCCGTGATGTGAGACTGTAATGTGTCTACTCTGTCAGGCTCTTCTTCTCTCTTCTCTTTTAAGGTACCTCTTTTAAGTACCTCTTTTAAGGTAGGAAAATTCCTTTCTGGGCCAGGAGAAAAAGCAATGCAGCAATCTTCCCTGCACTGCTCAGTTTGCCTGAGTTGCCAAGTGCTCCTATTTTTCTTGTACCCTTCAATTCCAAGTCCATATTTTCCCCAAAGCAAAAGAATTCAGAGGTAACCACCTGCAGTTCAGTAAGCGATTTCAGTATTTATTTCTGACTGTGGCAATTACTTCAGTTCAGAAGTCACACTTAATTTACGGTGCCTGCTTTAATTCTGACCAAGGTTGCAGTGGCAGCTGGCTTCCCAAGGCTGCAGTACGTGGTGGTGGCACAGCCGTGGGCTTCTGCATTTGTGCTAATCCCACATTTACTTTCTGAGTCTCGCAGGTCAGCTGGCGCTAGAAGTGGACGGCATCCAGTGTGAATGGAGGTCAGTGCAGGAGCAGCTGCTGCTGGGAGGAAGGAAGTGCAGGCTGATGGACGCTGACGCATCGCCTGGCACGGCACCAGAGGAGGCAGCAGTGATGCTGGGGGGCAGTTGCAGAAGAACACAAGGAGCTCCTCAGCAGGAAGCCACAGACCCTGCAAAAAACTGCAGCAGACTCAGAGCACGCATGGATGCCCAGGAGGAAATGCAGGCCCAGCGTTTGAGCAGCGCCTGGCCATGGAGTGCTGCAGCCCAAGAACAGAGCTGTTCTGCCTTTGCCCAGATGGCTTTTCAAGATGGACTTTGTCTGTCCTCACAAAAACCAGAGGGCTGACTCATCCAAATGCTGGCTGATTGCTTGGAAGCCCAAATCCTTCTGGCCTCCAATCTGGAGGCAGCCTGGGGGCAACATCTCCTGGGTCTGATCATGCAGTGCCTGAGCGAGAGGATGACCCAGGCTGGTTACACAAGAGTCATCTTAATTTCTCTGTTTTGCTACTTCAGATAACCCCATTGGGTGGCCGTCGTGTTGTTTTCTTAAAATTTGGTACCAGCCCTGGTGGCTTTGGGCCAGAGCCCCAAAGGCTGCATCCAGCCCAGGGGCTCACAGCCACAGCCCCAACCAGGGAGGCTGGCACCAGCCCAAGGGCCAAAAAGAACAGCCCGAAAGGTGGGATCCAGCCCAGGGGCTTCAAGCCACAGCCCAGCTGGAGAGGCCGGCACCAGCCCAGGGGCCTAAAGCTCCAGACACCGCCGGGGAGGTCAGCACTGCCCTGGGACCGAGATGCTGGCACTGGGTTTTGTTTTCTACTGGTTCCTATGGGACTCCATTGACCACTCTGAGACCTTCCTGGTTTTTATTGGGCTGCACTAAAGTCATTTGACTTCTCTTAAGTTACTTTACTTAAATTCACCCCATGGGTGACCCTGGTGTTGGTCTCCTACAATTTGGATCTGGGAGGTGACCACTCCTTTGCCTATGATGAAAGCACAGCGGTGATGCAGGCACTTGCTGAGGTCACAGTGGTTGCCGGGCTGGGAGCGTTTGTGCCCCAACTGGGAGCAGAGCTGGTGCTCTAGTGAGCGTGGTGCACACTGAGACTGAGCTCTGTGCTTTTCTGGAGAGAGAGATCATCCTTTAGAGCCCACTGGGAGCAGCGCTGCGGCGTGTGCGTCAGCTGGGCACAGCTCCGGCTGAGCAGGCTGACCAGGTGAGCTGGGTTGGTGCTGGTGGTTGCCAGGGGGTATCTCAGCAGAAAAGCTGGGCTGGGGAGGAGTTCCCAGGTCAAACGGTGCCCTTCTGAATGGCTGTTTCCAGGAAAAATGGGTTCTTGTTCAGATTCCATCCCACGTTTCAATGAGGATGATGAAATGTCCTTCCTCCCCTGAAAAATTGCTGCCAGGCCCCCACCTTCATGTCAGACCTTAAAAAGGAAGCAGAGCGCAGACTTCATAGAGTGCAACTTGTGCCTCTCTGCTCTGTGGGTTGCTTGGTGTGCCATGCCCAGCAGGTGTTTCAGCAAACCGCGCTGAAGTCACGGCAGAGAGCCAGGTGCTCAGCTGGGGACATGGACGGTCAGCACACCTGTGGGGGAAAAGGGGGCCTGGGGGCACTTGCTGACAGAAGCCATGGCAGTCAGACACCAGCTGCAGGCAGTGATAGGCAGGCAGTTCTTGCAGCCAGCTGATTTCCAAGCATTGCCTTCCTCAAGAGACGACATTGCATGGCAGAAGAAAGCTGGGAAAATGCTTCTTCGTCATGATTTTTTCACTTATTGATACTTTCTGTAGGTTCCTCTCCAAAAGGAGAACTCGGGAATCCAGGCAGCTGAAGATTGCAGTGCTGCAGGCGATGTCAAGTAAGCATCCGTTTGGAGTGCAGGAAGGGGCAGTGAGAAGTGAACTATCAGTTGTGTTTGGGCTGTCAAAGTAGCATCTTTCTGTTTTCTGGGGGGACATGGGCTTACTGGACAATACTTGTGCTGCCTGCTGGTGTCTGTGAAATCAACACAGGATCTGTTCTTGTAGGGACAAAACCTGTGCATCTGTGGAACGGTGCGGGGCAAGGGGGGAAACGGAAAGCCTCCGCAGGTAAGAAGCTCCTGTGAGCTGTGGTGTGGGCACTGCCTCTAAACAGGGCTGTATGCAGGGCTGTGCGTGATGGAGGAGAGAGGAAAGGACTGCAGTTCTGTGCTGACTGCAGAAATGGCACAGGGCTGCAGCAGCAGAAGGGCAAATTGACAAAACTGCTGCTGAAGACCAGAAGTTTGTGGTTGGCAGTGCTCAAATCTTCCTCCAAAGAGATGCTCTTCATGTCTTTCTTGTCTCCTTTCTGTCAGAAGCTGATGCCAGTGGCCTTCCTCTGAAGCGTAGCCATGTGGAAAGCCAGGAGTGTGGCACAGCACCCAAGAGAGGTACAGCACACAGCAGGCATCTGGGTTTGGTGCACCATCTTTCTAGTTACGCTTTCTGCCTGTCCTTTCCTGGGACTGTTCTCATTGCATATTGCTTTGGGCCTTAATCTCTGGGATTTACAGTTACCTTTCCTGTCCTGTTTTATAATGGGAACCCAACGTTCACCCTAGATCCCTTGCTGTGAACATCCCTTGCTCTCCTGAGCTGGCATTGACTCTTTGGGATTTTTTCTTGCTGTTCCCAGCAGTGGCGAGCAGCTCGGATGTGCCGGAGGACATCACGGACATCCAGGGTTTGCTCTCTTGGATCAATGGTGAGTTTTGGGGCTGCAGAGCTGCAGGTGCATGTTTGCACCGAGTGGGTGTGGGAAGGTTATCATCACCGTTCTGGGGGACGTTCTTGCATTTTCAGACGTGGCAAGAGCTGCTGAGGTCCCCCATGAGAACCCCAGCAGCCCTGCCCCAGGATGCTTCATCGCTGAGCTCCCTGACAACCTCTGGGACAGCAGAGAGCTCAGCACACAGGCTGCCTCTGGGACACCCACCGACCCCTTCTGGGGGCTTCCACCATCCCCCGGGTTCTTGCCTGAGCTGCAGTGCGGGCTGTCGGAGCTGCGCCCCGTCGTGCCACCAGCGAGCGCCCGGCTCAGCCCACGGCCGACCACCCTGGCTGTCAGCGCACCTCCCTCAGCGCAAAGCGCACAGCCCACCGAGGAGTTGCAGCAAAGGCAGCCCCAGGTGGTTCAGGCAGAAAAGAAGAACAGGGGCAGCACCAAGCAGGGGGCCAAGCGCCCTGCGCCTGCTGGCACCCCCCAGAATGGGGAGAGCTCCCAGCAGGAGCAGCCCACCAGCAACGCCCCAGCCAAGAAAAGGAAGCTGCTGCCGCAGAGAGAAAGAAGTGAGAGAAAAGGCCGCAAACACGCGTGCCAAGGGAGGCTGTCTGGGGCTGGTGCAGGAGTCAGCAGCAGCGGGCAAGCGGGCACAGGCAGCGAGCTGCGCATGCACCTGCATGAATCTATCCAGGCCGTGCACCCGCTGGGGCAGAGGGTGACTGTGGTGGGCCCGGTGCGCCAGCCACCCTCTGTGCGGCCCCAACCCTCAGCCAGCGCTGGCCCTGCTGCCCTCCAGCCCCAAGACAGCAAAACAAACAAGGCAGCGCCGGCACCTCCAGGCAGCATGGCACGAGAGGAGTGCACTGCCAAGAGGACGGCACCGAGCTGCCCGCGCCCATCCCTGCAGAGGAGCTCACCGCTGCGGAGGGACCCACCATCACCACCACCACCAGCAGCGCTGCACCAACAGCAGCCTCAGCCGCGGCGCCCCATAGACTTTGTGCCCTGCATGGGGCCACGGGCGGGTGGTGGTGCGGCACCCATAGTGATGGAGGAGTCGCTGCCCATCACAGCCGAGCAGCGGCCCGAGCGGGAGCGCATGAGGAAGCTGGCCCAGGAGGAGCGGCAGCGGGCGGCCCGGCAGATGAAGATTGGCCCCGTGCAGTTCCTCGTGCAGCGGGAGATAGACATGGCCATCGCTGACCGGTATGGCTACCCGTAACCCTGTGCTCCTCGCCGGCCCACAGCACCAGGCAGCAGCAGCAGCATTCCAGGGGCACCGCCAGCGTCCCCATCCCTCCTTTCCAGAACCGAGCTGTCCTCTGGAGTCATCATGGCAGTGGGATGGGACGTCACCTGGGCATCAACTGTTGTGGGATGGGAATTTTAGGATTACTGTCATTGCTGTTACTCATTGTTTTCTATGATACGTTACTAAAAGCTTTGTGTTCTCTTTGCCACATCTCTGCCTGCAGTCATTTGTGCTGTGTCCCAGCCCCGCAGCTCCCCATGCCCTTCGGGGCAGGATGGGGCATCACAGATGGCTGTGTCCCTCAGTTGCCACCACCGGCCCCAGCCCTCCTCTCTCCCTGCAGTCCTTTGTGCAGCGGGGTGCAGAGGGCGTTTCACACAGCTCTCCTGTGCTGCCCATGAATTGTCGTGGAGATGGGCAGCAGGCACGAGTAGATGGAGGGGAATCGCCCTGGCTCACTGTGGCCAGAAGAGACTCCAGCAGGGGCAGTTCCCATGGAGGGGTGAAGCAGAGGAAGCTGGGCCTGCTGTGCAGATAGGCATAAAGATACCTCCCATGCCATGGCTCTTCTGCCCCACATTGTTTGGCTCCTGCCAGTTTTGTCTTCAGGCAGGGACTCAACTGACTCTGTACACACAGCAGGATTTTCCATCTGGCAGCCGGTTGCGAGTGCTGCCCCCCCAGGGCTCGGTACTGGGGCCGCTCCTATTGAACACCTTTGTCAATGATCTTGATGAGGGGATTGAGGGCACTCTCAGTGCGTTCACACATGGCACCAGGCTGGGAGGGAGCACTGATCTGCCAGAGGGAAAGGTGCTGCAGAGGAACCTGGACAGACCAGATCGATTGTATGGTTGGGTTGTGGTTGGATTTGATGATCATGAAGCTCTTTTCCAACCTGAACAATCCTATGGTTCTACAATCCCATATCCATTCCAAGTCCATCCCATATCCAAAGTCCGTCTCACATATATCCCAATTCCTGATATCCCATCCCGTATCCACACCCCCACAGCCACATCCCAATCGCACATTCCACATCCCAATCCAACATCCTATATCCCACATCCCAATCCCAATTCCAAATCTCATTCCCGGTCCCTCATCCCAAGCCCGTCACCCACCTGTCGATCTCAATCCCTCATCCCAATCGCAATCCCACATCCCCCATCCCAACTCCAATCCCAATCCCATCCCCTATGGCAACAGAGGGCACCCCGAGGCCCCTCCCGCACAGCCATTCTGCCCCGCCCCCGGCCTCTCATTGGTTAGGGGCACTTCCGGTCCATCTGTGCCTCTCATTGCTCAGCGGCAGTTCCGGCCCGCCTCCAGTCTCTGATTGGTCAGCAGCAGCGCCTCCGGCTCCGATTGGCTGAGAAGAGAACGACAAAAACAGAGGAGCGTGGAACTGAAGAAGGCTTCTCTGAGAGCTGCTGCTGCACGTGTGGAGGTGAGTCCTTGGTGAGCGCAGACACGGCTCTTGCTGTGCTCAGTGCCTCCGTCTGTCAGACGTGACAGATACTGCAGAATCCCAGGGCAAGCAGTGTAATAGAAAAGCACCCAGCTGTGTGTTTGAGGAAATCACAGAATCACAGAATTGTAGGGGTTGGAGGGGACCTCTAGAGATCATCAAGACCAACGCCCCTGTCAGCTGTAAGTGAGAGCTGCCCAGGGGAGCTTGGATGCCTTCCTCTGGCTTGAGAAGGGCACTGTTGGTAATGGCCGGAGGGTTTTGCTGTGGTAAAGAGCCTTGCCATGTCGGGCACTGCGACCTTGGAAACCTCGTTCCAGCCGAGCATGAATCTTAGCATAGGCAGCTGTTGTGGGAAGTAACGCCAGTGACCTGAATGGCAGGAACGTGCTGTGCTGCATGGGGCCGTTCTGGAAGTGTCCTGATCAGACTTGCTTAAGGAGATCTCCCCAGATTGTTCCTGTCCTGTTTCCTTGCCTTGTTTCTTTCCAGTGCTCCGCAATGAACAGCCTGGTGGAGATGATGCAGAAGCTGCAGCTGAAGGACTGAGAGGACGAGCATCAGCAGGCAGCGCTGCAGCGCGTGGCGTTACAGGGCAGCGTTCCGAGTGCCGCCAACTTGGCACCCCGAGTTTGGTTGTAGTCAATAAAAAACAGCCACAATTAGAGATCGACAAAGAGCACATGGCCTGATTTGTCCCGTGGCATTCCATGAGCTGCTGCACTCCTACTGGTCCAGAGTAGAACCTATGCAGCTTCGGAGCACCAAGCCGCCATCCTGGCACAGTTTTTGGAGGCAGTGCTCCAAGCACTCCTGCTGTTGCTGACACCTGACGTTGGCCAGGGAGGACCTGGCCACTGCACTCTGCTCCACCCCCTGTGCCACACACATGTGCAGCCCACCACTCTTCCACCTGCTGTGCAAACGCACCATCCCATCTTGCACAGTTCAGCCACACTGCTTTCCTCCTCCTCCCCCACCAGTTCCCATTCCTGCTTCTCCTTCCTGGGCCCCCCCCCCCCCTTGTTGCTTTGGCCCCAAAAGCCTGCCATCCCTCACAGCCCTCTGGTTTGCATGAGGCTTTGCATCACTTCCTTTGTGCACAAGCCCCCACTGCTGTGCCCCTTGTTGCACCCCTCTTTTGCAGCACCGTGTAGCAGTCCCCCCCTACTAAAAGTACAGTTAGCTCAGAAATCCAGATTGTTTCCAATTAGCATTTTTAATTAAAACACAACCTTGCAGCCATGGCTGTGAATCCTTATCACTGCACTGTGAGCTACTCCTGGCAGTGAATTCTCTCTCTGCACCACTGGTTTTGTAGCAGTCACTGTTAGCTTTGCCTCGATATCCCTCTGGGTTCTCTGCACGTGTCCCTTTCTGAATTCGTACTGCTCATGGGGAAACCCCCTCACAACCTTTCCTCTTTGCTTTTGTACATGGAACATCCATATTTTATCCTCCTTTACGTGAACTTTATTACAACCTTTGGGCTGTAATACCCCTGACAATGAAAACACAACTTGCACGTTAATGCGACACTGCTGTGCTTTGTACCAAATCAGTGCTCCTTGGGTCTCTGAGGTAGGACAGGGTGAAGGGGAGCGGCGTGAAGCTGTGTGCAGGAAATCTGAGGGTGGGAGGGCACTGCCAAACCCAGCTGGTGCATCTCTGTGCAGTTTTGCCTTCCTGAGAGGAACCCAGAGCTTCCCGGTAGTTTTCTGCTCCTGTACTGCAGTGTGAGCATAAGGTTCTGCTGCCTCCTTCTTCTGGAAGATCCTCTGCTGCCATGGACATCTGACACAGGCACCTGTCCTTTTCTGTTTGTTTTTTAATCAGGACACATTATGCCTGTTGTGTTTGCTGCACGTTACTTACCAAAGTCACCACGAAAGGGTTTTGATTTTCCTGCAGTCAGATTTGCTCTCATGTAACAAGCTTCTATAGCAGAGTCCCTCTGACTTTTGAAATTATTTTGTTGAGGTTCAAGACGTTCTAGTCATTATAGTTTATAGTCTTTATAGCACCACCCTTCCCTCCTGCTTATAAGTTCCCATTTAATTACTGGAAGGCCACATCAGGCTTCCCCAGAGCATTCTCTTCTCCAGACTGAACAAGCCCAGCTCTCACTGCTGGCTCAGGTGAAGTTTTTTGTCTGCCAGGGCACCAAAGTCCTTCTCAGCAGGGCCGCCCTCCATGAGTTCTTCTCCCAGCCTGCACAGATATCTGGGGTTGCCCTGACCCAGGTGCAACACCCTACACTTGACTTTGCTGAATCTCATTAGGTTCACAGATGAAGATTTTGAAACAGCTTTGTGAAGAAATGAAAGAACCTTGAGAGCAACAAGAGTTCTTTCAGGCTGGACGTTAGGAAAAACTCCTCCAATAGAGTGGTTGGGCCCTGGACAGACTGCCCAGGGAAAGACTGCAGTCAGATTCCCTGGAGGCGTTCAGGAAATGTTTAGGTGTGCATATGGGAACTGCTAAGTGAGAGCCTGGACCTCTGATTGATCACCTGAGGCGAGCCATGAGTCAGCCAGAGGAGCACAGGGAAGGCAATTCAGCTGTGCTGCCCTCCTGGACGTATTTAAGAGCTGGCTGCCAGTAGGGAAGGAGCTCTTCTGGAGATTGGTCCTGCTGGAGTTGTGTGAGTGAGCCCTGGGTAGGGGTAAGCCTTCTATTTGTTCTCTTTTTGTTATCATACTCTGCTTTGTCAAACTCTCTTGTTTCTCTCATCATTATAACATCTTACTAGTCATTGATTATACAGTGTGGCACTGAGGAAGATGAGCGATGTGGAACGCATTTCTTTAGAGTCGTTTCAGAACGGCATTTCACTTAATTGTGAACCAGGCAAGGGGGTGCAGAATGAACAGAGGCAAAACAGAGTGTAGGGAGGGATGTGGAGGGGTGGAGCTGAGGAATGCAGCCTCATCTCTCTCCTGCACCAGGCACTCGTGCTCATGTATTGGTTCAGACTGTGACTTGGAAAGTCTGCTACAAGTCACAGTAATGAGCAATGGGGGTGGGCAAAGTGATAATAGCTTCTTGGAAACAGTTGTGATATTCCCTCCTATTCTACATGTAATATCAGGATGATCTACGCCAGACCTGGTACAAGACCTTTCTTGCATTTTCGCCCATCTCTTTCCCTGTGGTCCAACAGCCAATGATTTTCTGTACAAGAAGAGAAACTTCTCAAAAAACAGGGCAGTTGTTCTCCTGGATGCATACCCTGGGGATGGTGTAAGGTCAGAATGCTGAGGGGAAGCAGCCATTTCTCTGCTTCTCTTTATACCTTCCCTACAAGTCACCCAGCTGCAGTGTCTATCTCCCAGCATCTCCCAACAACCACTTCTATTCCCACCAGGGATCTAAAGAAGAGTAAGTAGGAAGGAAAGTCTCCAATCTGGCAGGGCTTGCAGCCCTGGCAGGGGCTGGTGGAGGGCTTGCAGCCCCAGCAGGGTTCACCAGGGGGAGGTCGTGCTCCACCAACCTGGTGGCCTTCTGTGATGTTGTCTCTGGCTGGGTGGATGGGGGGAGAGCAGTGGATGTAGCCTACCTTGATTTCAGCAAGGCATTTGATGCCGTCCCCCACGACATCCAAAGCTGAGCAAGTGTGGGACAGACGAGTGGACAGTGAGGTGGGTTGAGAACTGGCTGCTGGCAGAGCACAGAGGGTCGTCGTTGGCGGTGCAGAGTCTGGCTGGAGACCTGTAACCAGTGGTGTTCCCCAGGGGTTGGTGCTGGGTCCGGTCTTGTTCAACATCTTCATCAGTAACCTTGATGAGGGGATGGTGGCCACCCTCAGCAAGTTTGCTGATGACACAAAGTTGGGAGGATTGGCTGCAGGCCGTGCTGCCATTCAGCGAGAGCTGGACAGGCTGGAGAGCTGGGCAGTAAAAAAATGGATGAGGTTTAACAACAGCAATTGTAGAGTCTTGCATCTGGGGAGGAATAATTGCATGCACCGGTACAGGATGGGGGATGAGCTGCTGGAGGGAAGCTCTGCGGAGAGGGACCTGGGTGTCCTGGTGGATGACAGGTTGGCCATGAGCCAGCAGTGTGCCCTTGTGGCCAAGAGGGCCAATGGCATCCTGGGGTGCATTAAAAAGAGTGTGGCCAGCAGGTCGAGGGAGGTGATCCTCCCCCTCTACTCTGCCCTGGTAAAGCCTCATCTGGAGCACTGCGTCCAGTTCTGGGCTCCCCAGTACAAAACAGACAGGGATCTCTTGGGAAGAGTCCAGCAGAGGGCCACCAAGATGGTGAGGGGCCTGGAGCATCTCTGCTATGAGGAAAGGCTGAGTGAACTGGGTCTGTTCAGCCTGGAGAAAAGAGGACTGAGAGGGGACCTGATCCAGGTCTGTAAATATCTGAGGTGTGGGGGGCAAAATGGTGAGGCCGGACTCTTTTCAGTGGTGAATGGAGACGGGACAAAGGGAAATGGCTGGAAACTGCAGCATAGGAAGTTCTGCACCAGTGTGTGCAAGAACTTCTTTACAGTGAGGTGATGGAGCGCTGGAACAGGCTGCAGGGAGGTGGTGGAGTCTCCTTCTCTGGGAGATGTTCAAGACCTGCCTGGATGCTGACCTGTGTGACTTGGTGTAGGGAACCTGCTTTGGCAGGAGGTTGGACTCGATCTCTGGAGATCCCTTCCAACCCCTACAATTCTGTGATTCTGTGACCCCAGCACACCCCAGCACACCCTAGCTCATCCCACACCATCCTAGCCCCATCCCA
>NW_024966238.1:0-1831 GCF_019238085.1 Lagopus leucura
TGGGATGGTTGGGCTGCGGTTGGACTCCATCATCTTTAAGGGCTTTTCAACCTGAGCTGTTCTATCATTCTATGCCACGCTGCATCATCAGAATCATGGCCACAGTGATTCATAAAGAAGCCCAACAGCAATTTTGGATAATGAAAAAGCATGAGAGAAAGTGTGGGAGGCACAAAACCCAGACTGGTGGTCAGCTGAGCCAGGCCATGGCCATGGCCACTGTGCTCTTTCCAGCAGCAGAAGCAGAAGAAAAGATTGGTTCTCCAAGCTGAAGTTTGCTTAGCATAGGTGATGGACTGTCCAGCTCTGACAGCTGGGATCAGGGCAAGGACACAACATACTCAGCATAAAACAACAAGAAGGACATCACAAAAGGAACAGGAATTCATTTTCAGTCACTCAAATTTTACACCGCTAGCAAAGCACACGCGGATGAGAAAATCCATTAAAAGAGGCCAACTGGATGTAGGAAGGCAGGTAGGCAGTGGGAAGCTGGTTCTGTCAGCAGAATAAAAGCTGGAGCTGAAGGCAGGTTAAAAAAAGGAATGTTCTGAGACAACTGAAAGAAGGTTCCTACCACAAGAAACAATGGAGTGGAGCAACAATAGCTGATGTATCATCAGCAAATTGGGAACACAGCATTAACTCCAAGTATAATGGAGTTTATTAATATAAGGAGACAATAGAAGCTGGTTTATTTCCACAGAGCCTGATTTTAGTTTGAGTAAAAACCCCAAGAAGTGCCGGACAGAGAAGTTCACAAATCTGTGCAATAAAATTACTCTCATGCCCACTACATCTGTACAAGTAACGGATCGTTTTAAATTAATTGGTCTACAATGATTAATTTGCACGGGTGCAAGCAGGCTTTGGTAGAATATGCCTTTAGATTAAAAAAACCTGGAGGTTTTACTGTAGGAAAACTTGTTGCCATTACCCGAGCCATTTACACAGGTGCTCCACAGCACCGGCCCCACTGCCAGCCCCTGGCACAGTGCTCAGCCAGCTGGGCTCCGTGTGCCCATCGCACCTCTGTAAGCCCACAGCCTGCACAGCCACAGCCCAATTTCCTGTCCACTCACCTACTGCACCCTTCCTGTCAGTGTGCATACAAGGATGCCACAAAAGACAGTGTCAAAAGCCTTACTGAACAACAACAACATCCACCCGCCTTCTCTCATCTATCGAGAGTATCACTTCCCTACAGAACAGGCTGCTCAAGCATCAATTCCATACACTCAGCATGTTACAGCATGTGACACAAAAGTCTGAGGAATGAACCCACTTCACTTCTCTCTCCCCACTGGCTGCCTTTCTACCCCCACAGCTTTCTATTTCATCGCTTATGTCCAAGATTCAACCAAGTGTAATCTAGCACAGCAACGCCTTTGCAGATGTCTCTTCAGCAGCCACACAACACAACATACTCAGTTACTTCAACCCAACTTCACACTTACCACGGAGCCTTTTTCTCCAGCACACTGGAGCACACACAGACCGCCTGCCTTCCTCCTCTCCCCTCCACCCAGCAGAGGTCTCTGACTCTGGGTCACACGCTCTCCAATGGCTGGACTGCGTTTCATACTCAGCTTTCTTAATGGCTGTTTGTGAGGGTGGATGGTGATGGGACAAGGGGAATGGTTTTAAAGTGAGACAGGGGAGGTTTGGGTTGGATGTGAGGAGGAAGTTTTTGCCCCAGAGGGTGGTGAGGCACTGGCACAGGTTGCCCAAGGAGGCTGTGGATGCCCCATCCCTGCAGGCATTCAAGGCCAGGCTGGATGTGGCTCTGGGCAGCCTGGGCTGCTGGTTGGCGACCTGCACACAGCAGGGG